>NW_022721637.1:713724-816271 GCF_011630105.1 Anneissia japonica | reverse complement strand
GTGGGGGGGGGGGGAGAGCCGGCAGCGCCACTAGAATCACTCGGCTGATGGATTAATAGATCTTTTTGTATGGGCAGCCTTTAGGGCCAATATACTCTACTGATTCTACTATTTTTTTGCCCTCATCTGAGCTTTTGAGGTTACGAGAACTTTTTTCAATTGTTGTCTCACTGGAAGCTTATTTGATATTTGTGGGCTATTCAATTTTTTTAATCAAAATTTTGTAAAGTATTTTATGACAGACAGTAAGTCATTAATTAATACCATATATTAATATTTTTTCAAGGTTTCTAATAAACCAAGTTGAAAGGTTAAGATAAAGGTGTCGATTTATATAGCCCAGTGGACTAACTCATATAATATATTTAGATTGCAGTTTATTAAGTGTTTTAATAATATCGGAGCAGACGAAAATTTGATCTTGTCTTGGCTGCAGGCTTAGTAAATGTGGTTCCAAAGAGACTAGCCTTTGTATAAATGTTAGTGCTACTTGACCGAAGAGATGCTATATGCACTAACGTTATTGTCAATAGTCTAGATTCCACGTCTCTTCACAATTAAGTAGTTTTAACTCGTAAGTTCAAAGTACTTGTGAAATAGCAAGGTTTATTTAGAAGATGTATGTAAATCAGAGAAAAACGACTCCAATTTAAATAAAAAATTAATCAATTAGTCAAATACAGTAAGTTATAAATTTGATAGACCGAGATATTTATTACAGTATTTATTAAAACAGACTTTTCTTTGATAAAGAGTAAAGCACTTGTAAAATCTCATTTATTAAGTGTTTATTAAATTTAGAGAAAGGAAAATATATTCTTTTTAATTCTGAATTAAAACAATTATTCCAGTATAGTAATAATAATTTAAAAAAAAGAAAATATATCCCTTTTAATTCTGAATTAAAACAATTAATCCAGTATAGTAATAATGCACTTTGTATAATTTGAGATATTAAGTGCAGTATTTATTAAGATATCATTTTCTTTGATAAAGGGTGTTTCATCATACATTGAATTGAAATTTTTAGGTAGGCTGCCCCGAGTAGTAACTAGGTCAGTTTAATAGATTTTCTTAAGCTTTTAAATCTTCAGAAGTTACAGTTACTGGATTAGCAATAGCATATATTAAATTAAACAAGCAATTAATTCATCAAGCAAGTAATCAACCAAAATATATACTGTAGTTCTTTTGAACAGTTTTAGGTTTAATTAGTTTAAAGACTGCATAATTGGCATAAAATCTGTCAATAAAGCATCTTTTTCTTGTAAACGTCATAGTTGTTATTATCGTAGGCTATTATTAGAGTGTCCTTTAAAAAACCATTTCTTTTACAACAGACAATTGGTCTAAGCAAATGTGGATAACATTGTTAAAATCTGGGATTAATCTGCATAAGGTGGATAATTGTCAATTGTGAGTAGAGAAATATAAAGCCTTGGGTCACAAACAATACCACTGGCAGTTTGCCAAGTCTAATTTAAGCGTGAACTGAAAAACTAACAATATTTGATAAAAACATAATTTACATAAAAATTCTCAAAAGGCAAAAATGAAAACATGACCCCCCTCTTACTACAAATAAAAGATTGAAAATGATTGCATATAAACAATGAAAGGAATAAATCACCAAAAACAATGAAAAACCCCCGAGGGAATGTTTGAGCTCTAGGTC
This sequence comes from Anneissia japonica, assembly GCF_011630105.1. Lineage (NCBI taxonomy): Eukaryota > Metazoa > Echinodermata > Crinoidea > Comatulida > Comatulidae > Anneissia > Anneissia japonica. The sequence goes on along the minus strand of NW_022721637.1, from coordinate 814,596 downwards.
CAGTCATTTATAAGTTGTAATGGTTTTGTATGCTGGTAAGGTGAAGGTTTTACCAGGCAAGTCTAGACTTGACACTTGATTTATCAACTGACAAGTTTTCACCATTCATTCCCAGGTCTTTCAAAAATGCTAAATGCAGATTGTTCAAAATGAATTTAAAGATTATTGTTCAATAAACTCCATTATGAAACCATCCACATAGATACAATCTTTGATGAAACAATAATGTGAAATATGTTGACATTAATAATAACGATAATAATAATGAGTACAGAAGCATACTACTAATGCATGGAACAGCTGTGACTATTATATAGTTCTAAATTTTAAGTTCTTTAATTGCTTCTTTTAAATTATGTATAAACTCATTTTTACAAGCTTCACCCATAAACACAAACTATTTAATTATGTATTTAATAAATTATGACTAAAAAAAGATACTATACTGTAGCTATACCTAAAAGATAAACTGACATTTATTATACACACTGAGCTAGATAATAGTTAGAGCTGCATGACTATGCATTTAGAAAAGTGTAATAATATACTACAGTTTGTTAAAAAAAAAAAGACAAAAATTAAAAACCAACAAGTCAACTCAAAGTTCTTGAGCACAGTTGACAATAATCAAGTAACCAGACCTGTACTGTATGAGGACCAAGCTTTAATTGATTTTTATGATTATTTAATTTCTGAATACAATATCATCAATTGTAAATATTGGTGAATAACTTTGGATTCTGTGTAGGCCTATATCTCAATTAGAGACTAGAAATAAATGCAGTTATGGAAATTGATAAAATAAAAATGCTCTACTGTGAAAATAGGGCCAATTATTACATTAAAAATTGTTTACAAGCGTTGATTGATCCTTTATGCAACATTCCTCATTAATGTATATAAACTGCTTATTACGTTGTTTCTTAATATGACACTGATACAACAAACCCGTTACTAAACATATTACCAGTGCTGATTGCCAGAAACTTTTTGTTTTTGGTCACTGATAAGTATTTACACAACCTACTTTCTTACTCTACAGTTACTTATCCAAAGTTTATTTTGTACAGTAATGTAAAGCGGTTTGCAAAAACCCCCTCCGTTGCCTTGAATCTCCAAAGATAAGATACGTACTATAATTTTTTCCTAATTATATAAATTTTAAGCATGTAACCATCCTATTTTACATTCATCAATAAAATTTTATTTTTATTTTGTCCTTCGTCTGAATGTTTTTGGCAAAAAAAAAGAAAACAAAATTGTATTTTTATTCCACCCTCCTCCGATCTTCAAAAAAAATAAGCATGCGAAATAAGGAATAAAAAAAAGCCTTGCCTAAGTAGTATAAGCCGTATTTTCAGAATAGAAATGAAAAAATGAGTAGGTAGCACTTGTTTGACTAACGATAATCAATGGGACTTCACCAGGTAAATTAATTTTTCAGTTTCTTATAAGTTACATTAAGTAATTTTAATATAAAAACATAAAAACTAAAATTACTTAACTAAAGCATAATACATACTCCAAGAAATTAAATAAACACCATCATGCTGGGATTCAATATTTTAACTCTTTATTGAGTCATCAATAGGAATAAAAATTTATCCAATTTTTGTTTAAAATTACTTCATTTTTTCAGTTTTTACATTAATTTTATTTATGTGTTAATGCATTTATACATAATTGTCAAGATCTAATTACCCACAAGCCCCAAAATTGACTAGTATTTTGATAATTGGGCCACCCTGGAAAACGTTTGAGCAACCCTGGGAAAATATTGGAATTGCATTGAGCATCTCCTTGTCATGTGTATCATGATCCGGAATTGAGATTCTTGCAATCTTTGTATTAAGTAAAAACAAAATATTACTATAATTAAATAAACTAAAAATAATATGATTTTATATTCTTGGTGACCTGAAGCTATTACAAAATATTGTTGGTAAATTGAGATGGTTTGTATAGTGCTTTGTTGCCTACAGTATACCTATAGGTTACTTCTGTTGTCGTACTTAAATACAGCTATTAAATAAATTAGTGAATAAACAATGTTTAACCATTCATTCTTATTTTAAGCCAAAATCTGGTAAATTTTGTAAAGATTGAAGCAAATAGGATCCGAAGATGGAAAAGCATTAGCTTCACTTTCGCTAAACAATCAGCATAGGGGTTAAGGATAGAATTTTAGAAAGCAAATAAATCCTTACCTTGTGCTAAAAGTCTACGCCTTGCCATGTAACCATATCCACTAGCATTGTTCATTCGTATAGTAACATGCGTTCTAATATAGAACGATGGACTCGTCGGCGGAGTTTGTGTTGAGGTTGTTAATAGTCCGTGTGGAGCTGATCCATACCCGGAAGACATGGGTGAACCAATGTCCCAGTTTGTTATAGTGTGTACAGGCGATGCCCGTTGGACGGGCGTTGAATATGTCCTACATTGTGTGGGAATATGTATGTGTGATGGACTTGGTGCAGACTGCGTGGAATGCGTAGGTGATGATGAGGGTATACAAATTGGTGATGATATTAAAGGGGGGCTAACTGGTTGATCGGATGTCTCCGATTGGAGGAACACATCCTCGTCTTCTTCGTATATGGTCTCATCATCCGTGAGGCATATGCTTTCATTGTCGCTCTGCATCTTTATGGGTACGGTGTGCACATCTACGACAACCCAGTTGTCACTGCTGTCCGTTTCTCCTCCTCCACCTCCTCGTCTCTTCTTGTGTAGGCCTTTAACACGTGTTGTAATTTCCACTTCAATATCGTTCATAATATGGTTATGCTCTAAAATGTGAAAAGAAAAAAAATCCATATATTATTTACATTAAATTTTCATTTTTTATTTATTTAGAAATTAAGAGCCAAAAGGCAACATTGATCTTGTAGTGATTCTACTGGTTTTGGCATCTGTTGTTTTTTCCAAAAATTAGTATGAAACGGCAGGTGACCAGACCTCAAGTTAATTATCAAATTTTAACGTGAAAAATTTGAAAGGTGAAATTACAGAATTGGTACAGATGGTTATTCTGGTGTGAAAAAAATCAATTATGAAGTATCCCTACCACTGATTTTGAGCATAAGGCCCAATAAAAAAAATATTATGTCTTCTATTTAATGGATATGCCACATAGGATAGTGATTAAGCTCACTGACTGGCATATCCTTGGTGCTTGTGCCTAAAGAAATGAAATGAAAATGAAATGGTACTGAAAATTTTTTTTTTTTTTTTTTAATTTTTAAAAAATTAAATAGTCAGTAGATACTGTTTGTATTATCTCATTCATGTTTTACTTTGAAAATCAATGCACCAGCAAACAACCCAAGGGTGATATTTGGCTTTAGCAAAATAAAACATAAAAAAAGGATCCTTTCCTCATCACTTTTCCAGCCTAGATAGGATGATTCACTAATAATATTTTTTATAGGGCCTAACCCTTTCTGTTTTTACACAACCTACCACCTTCCAAACACTAGCTTAAATCACATCTCTCCTATGTCTCCAATATTCTTCTCATCCTAAACCCTCGCTCCACACATTAAATTTGTAACATGCACAGAAAATTATAGTCATTTGGACAGCGCTTGTATAATAGTATGCTGTAATGGATCATACATAATTGTATCAATATTTGATACATGCACCCCTACCATGTAATGGTTTCTCCAGGCCCAACTTTATCCTCCAGTGAGTAAAAACCGAGCAATGTGGCCTGAAGCAATGAAGCCATTAACATACACAACTGGACCCTTTTCATGATTAAGACTTAAGATTTTTTGCATTTATAGTACTTTCAAAAGCAAGCCTTACAAAACACTTCCCATTTTACATAATTCAGGTCATTTGGTAAAATAATGTCAATTATTATAAAAGCATAACCAAATAAATTTAACAAACACTTCTAGCAGTACCAGGCACTATTCATATTCTTGGGTGGAGACTGCTAAGCGTAGCTGGTACACAGTAGAATGCTACAATTCTACGAATACCATTTGAAAACATTAATAGGAACGGTTCACTTTTGATATTTACTGAATAATTAAAAACAAAGAGAAACCTTGAATGTCATGGAGAGGTCAACATCATCTTTGTATGCGCGATTAAGTTAGGGCATGTCTAGACACGATAATTCTACATCTAGCGAAATACATTATCAACATAGAAATTGGATTTACTCCTTTGTTTACAGTAGGTGATCGATTAGAGAGAACAAGTATCTATAAATAAAATGGCAAGTAAGAAAGCAAGATGATGCAAGGTTTAAAATTTGAAATGTAAGCAAATAGCCATGCTCATTATAATAAAATACTATTTGTACTTAATAATACATTGGTGGCCCTCAAAATCAATAAGAGTGCTTTATTCACAAGGAATAAAAGAAAGGATACAAATAAACTAATAAAGCATAAAAATAACATAATCTCAATTGTTGCTTATTACAAGAAATACAAAAAGGACAATGATTTAAGCATAAAATAACAAAAGTGTATAAAACTATTTAGAAACACCTTTTTTTTTAAACAAAATATTCAGTAATACATTTCATAAAATCACTTTTTTGAAAGAACACAATGCCAATGACTATGAATAGGCCTAATGAATAAAGAATACAAATACCGACCTACTTAAAGCCATCTACGGAATGCCCTCCAAATGATTTTAAATTGATATTTTGCATCCAGACCAAGGTGTAGTATTATAAGGTGATGTCCTTTGCAGTATGTGCCTTACGGCACTAGGAGGTGGGGTACCGAATACATATGTTGAGAGTCGAAAAGATAGAAAACTAGTGACAAGATGACGGTTGCAACAGGTGAGGTACACTAACAGTATATTGGAATAATGTGATGGCAATAATTATGACAGCTGGATGACACAGGTCACTCAATAACGACTAAGAACCAGTTAAGACAGATACTGAGACAGTGAGTCAGACAATAAGGTAGACTGGAATGAAGGTGATTGATTATTATGTGGCAGGTAGTGGACATTCCTAATTAGTAATCATGAAGGTGACGATGATTGTGATCGTAATCACGAAAGTGATGGCGGTGGTAATGATGATGATGATAGTAAAAATGATGAGGGTATTGATTATATCATTTTCCCATTGATAAAGATGCTAGTGATTATAATGATACAAATGAAGATAATGATGATGCAGATAAAGATGATACAAATGAAGATGATGGTAAAATGATGACTATAATGATGCTTACTATAATGATGCTAAAGATGATGATTGATGCTAACGATAATGATGATTACGCTAATGATAATAATGATAATGATGTTGATGTTAAAGATAATAATAATGATGCTAAATGATGCTAATGATAATGTAATAATTATTATAATTATTATATTATTATTAATGATGGCAAATCATGTGCTTATTTTCTTTTTAATTACATTTTTCATTAGTACCCAATGGTTTGCAGCTACAAATACAATACAGTACAGTATGTGCTGCACTAAAAGAGCAGTTGTAACACCTGGAAGACAAATGGCCATATTGCTTGGCTTCTCTGCATATAATTAGCATACAATAGACTACAGGTATTCAGGAAGCAGCATCCCAATCTGAAACTACTGTTTACATGAAGTATTTTACTACCACTTGGCAAACAAAATAAATTTAGTTTAGAAATTAATTTCATAATAGATCTTGAGTTTATAGCTTTAATAGCTTGAAATACGTTATGACCAGGTTATAAACAAATCTGAAATATCAATGAAAAGAGTATAAACTGAAAAGCAATGATCAAAACGAAGAACAAGAAAGATTAAATGATCTGTAAGGCCAAGTGAAAAAGAAGTAGTTTCTCATCCAAATATTTTGAAATAAGAAGAATGAGAGCACTTTTTATTAAACTCTGAAATGGCAAATCCAAGATGCTTGATGGGAAATGGCTACTGTACTACATTCTCACTTTTACCAAGTAGACATCTGAATAATTGAGAGAGGAATTTTACAATTTGAGTAATTTTTGTAAAAATTTTGTAAAATAAAAAAACAAAAACTGGTGAGGCATAGGAAATGGATGCACGCAGGGACGAGAAACTAGTAATTTTGTTATGGCCTAATATGTAAGCTGAATCTTACCTGCAACTCTTGTCAATTATTGGATAATATTTAACTACTGTAAGAACCTATTTAATACATGTTGCATGAGACTGGCCTGGAGCTGACTATTATTTTTTTTAGTATACTGAGTTGACTATTATTTTTTTAGTATATTGAGTTGACTATTATTTTTTTAATATACTGAGTTGGCCCTTCAAGTCATTTGTAAATCAGACTCACCACAATTAGGTGATGGAAATCAATTATCTACACTTTTTTTTTTTATAAGAACCAGTAAAATTTTGCTGAGACTCAGTGTTCTTATCTTTTGGCCAATTTCAGGCTCAAAATGTTCTTATGTTATACACTTTTCAAACATAGAAAATTATTATTGTACAGCAGTATACACTGCATTGGAATGTAGGTAAAAGTGGCCCCGGAAAAAATGGTCCCTGAAAAAATGGCCTCTAAAAAAAATGGCCACAAATGACAGGTATATCTCTGTACTGTATTATAGAGAGTATTACATAGTCACTAACTGCACATAAGGTACATATATAATTTTTTGGTTTTTCTAGTTTTTAAAAATTAAAATCTCATTTGACATTTTACCTCAGCCTCAAATTGTTCTTATTTTCTTCTTAATTTTTAAGCAATTTCAGCCTCAGTGTTCATATAAAATGTGTTCTTATAAAAAAAAAGTGTACTAAAGAAACATTTCATGGTTTAAGTAGAAAGCCTCAAATTAGGCGGGCTCATACTTATTTAGTGTTAGATCAAGACTGGTATTTTTTATTTTTGACAAAGGTTAACACTCAATTGGTCAAATCATCTTGGATGGCTAGATAAAATTCTGCTCCTTGTAGGACTTGAACCCAGGAACCTCATATTTAAGGGTGGGCCTCTATCAAACTAGAGCTCTGCCTGTGTAATTTTTTTAAAAATAAAATTGATAGTAAGCATATTGCATGGCAATGGGTTTTCGAATTTTTGAATTTCTTTTTTGTTAATCTAATTTTTGTATTTCGCCCGATCAAAATGTTTTTCACTTTAAGAATTAACTCACTTCTACACAAGGCTGATCGGGATGCTGTGAATATTGTGTCATTGAAAGCTAATATAGAGAAAGATATGAGCTTATAGTCATTTTTGCAAGACAATTGAAAGCATGCAGTAGAACTCGGCAAAAGCTATGGTTGTTGAAGTACGAATGACGTGAACGTGTCTGATTGTGAGTCATTGACCTGACGAACATTCACCATCACGTACTACGTGTGAAGACAATCCTTGTTTTAATTATTGATTAATACATGATTAATTAATCACAATGTGTCTATTAAAAAAAAGACTAATATTATAAATTAAACAATAATAATACAATAACATCAATCAAAAAAAATCAATAAACAGCAATTCTCATTATCAACTTTAACATATTTTGTTGAATATATCACGTGTAAATGTTGTAATATGTTTTAACTCATAAAGAATTGTACATATTAATAACATAGTCCAGATTTAATTTATCAAGTTGTTAGAAGTGGAGTTAAATAGCTTAGTGGTTATGATGCTTGCCTTCCAATCCCAGGGTCATGGGTTCAATTCCTGTCAGTGTTGCAGGATTTCTTCTCACAACCAAACAACTCCACTCCCTAAACCTCATACTGTGATTTAGTTTGTGTAAAGCATTGTGTGTGTATGATTGTCTTGTGAAAGGAATTATTATCTACAAAGTACGACAGTGATAATATTCGCTATTGACAATCCTTGGTGCATGTGTTGTGTGCCTAAATAAAAAAAAAATAATAATAATAATAATTTAAAAAAAACCTGTTGACTTTTTTACTTACTAAACAAGGACCCTAGAATTGGAAAGCAAGTAACTTAACTACCTGCTAAGATTCCACTCCAGCAACATTGCAGGATTTGAACCCAGGACCCTAGGATTGGAAAGCAAACATCTTAACTTCCCTGCTAATGTTCCACTCCAGCAACATTGCAGGATTTGAACCCAAGACCCTAGAATTGGAAAGCAAGCAACTTCACCCTGCTAAGGTTCCACTCCAGCAACTTTGCAGGATTTGAACCCACGATCTGGGAATGGAAGGCAGGCATCTTAACGACGTGCTAAGATTTGAACTTTTTTTTTAATGTTTCAATCAAAATAAATTTTTATTCAATCAATTTCCTTTATCATATATTTTTTTTTACAATTCTCAATTCAATGATTGATTGAAAAGGCATCAAGTACAAGCAAGCTTTAAGTTTTGATGTCCTACAAAGAAAGAACAATAATAACTACAAAATAAAAATAAAAAGATAATAATAGAAGACGATTCATTTATAAATCAAGATTCTTAAAAAAGGGTAATGATAGTATCCCTGAGATTGAAAGAAAAGCATCTTAAGCACCAAGTACTAAGCTTCACTCAAACTTTTAAATAGCTCTGTAAATTCCTAAATTTAATATCATGGTGCTACAGTTAGCAATCGATGTATGCTATCCACAGATCACTACCTTGTTTTTTTTTTGTACTACATTGAAAGGCAAAATACCCTAACTTGGAAATATGAATTTTCAAGCAAAAACACAAGTGGTATATGATACATTAGGTCATCTCTCATATAGTGGACCTATCACTCAGAACCATTACTATAGCAACAAATAGGTTAAGGACACTCAGGCCTATATACACTGTTGAGGCAAGATGACACTATAGATCAATGTAATTAATCATATTGTATATTCCTCATAAATTAAAATACATTCCTTCCTACAAGATACTTGTATTATACAATAATAACTAAAGAGAGCCTGGAATTTATGATAATGCTTTCACCTTGTAAGAAAGAATATATTTAGAAGTCGACATCTGCGATGATTCACCGCTATAAATGATAACAATCTTCCTGGCATACTACAAGAGAAAGGCATGTGGACGAACGACGTGGCAACAAATACGTCATCTGTATTGGCGATCATGATTTATACTTCAAGTCGTGATTTGAATAATTCAATGAGCTATGCGATAGTTAGTCCTTAGTGCGCCTTCCTGTTAACATTAATTTGTAGCCCATGCTCATCCTCGTTTAAAATGTAAACATCCTGGGCTCCCACCGCATTTTTGCATGCTTATTCCCACCATTTATCACGCATAATGAAACTACGGAAATTAGGTGATGTGAAAGAGGGAAACAAACTTGGATGAAAGCACTTTCAGAAGGCCCGTTAAAAATAATGCAACTGTCAGCCTTGCTGCCCAGTATAAAGATATTCTGCAATCAATTCTAACAGTCTCATTACTTTTGGTAGTATAGTTTCAGACATCTAAATCTTCTGGTAGGATGCGAAGGAATGTGTAGACTCAGTAATTATAATATTAAATATACATTAGAGTTTATAGCACTAAGTAATCAAGTGCTACTGTAACTCTAATATATAATTTGACACTCACAAATCAAAGTTTTACCTTTAGGAACTGCTGCAATGAGTCGTCCAAATTTAAATATATAATATAAGTTTAAAAGGGATACAGTATCTAGTGTAAATCTTTTATATTCAGATTTTTTTTAATTAAAAAAAATGATGGTATAACAAAATTAGTAATAATAATAAGATATAAACTTCATGATTAGTGTTTGGAATCACTATTTACTGTTTTTACTGTATATTGTTTATTTTGATTCGTTTCACATGTATTGTTGAACAGATCATTCCGAAACTAGCCAATTCAAGGATGGAATCTACTATACAAAGACAGTGGGGATCAAACCAAGATTTGAACCCAAGATCTTGAAATTGTGAGATGGGCATTCTAATCATCAAGCCACAATTCAATGCCAATATTATATTGTAATATGACATAATGTGACTAATGACGCAAGGCCAAATTACATACCATACAGACATCACAAATGTATAGATACATTATACAAAGGCAACATATGAATTTAAAATACTGTAAAGGAAGCAGGCAAGAAACAAGAGTGAGGAAAACATATCTGGACTTCGTTGAGCAACACTACAGTTACCATTGATTGGTTAACTGACCATTGTTAATAATACAGACAAAAGATCCACGCAGATAAAATAAGAATTGGCGCACTGCCAAAATGGTTTCATAATATTGTTACCATGGAGGCAATTGTGTAAACTTAGCCCTGACCTCCGACTTAGTGTTCGTATGATAAGAAAAACTTGACTAAACGTATGATTGACGGGAAATTTAGGAGGGGGTGTTTGTTCTATTCAACGCCTAGGGTGCATCATGTCATTAAACATGATTTTATTGTCCTTAATGTGATTGGCTTTTGAATCACCCTAGATTCTCAGCACAAAACAATGCTTTAAGATTAAAAGTGGTGGTTACAATATGTGGTAATTTAATGTGAGCCTGAATTAATCCTATCAATCATATTGTAAACCAAAACATCCTGAAGCAGTTTACCACAATTCCTGCTGTGACGGAACTGAAGGCCTCAATTTCATATCAAAACTGCCTGCCAACTTAAAACATCATTCAACAGATGAAATAAAATTGATAGGTAATTCTCTTATTTATAATTCATTTTATTCCTTTCAGCACAAATAATAAAAAGTGAATAGCAAACGTAAAACAAAAATGCTGATGAAGTTAACAGGAACCGAGTCAATTCTTTTTTTCTACAGAAAAATGTACTTCTTTCTTTTTTTTTTTCTTACTTTCCAAAAGGGAGGGGGGCCCAGCCCCCTTAAATCCGCCCCATTAAGCTCTGTCCACACTATAAAAAGCAGCCATACTGCCCATACATAGTCATGACCATATTTAGGCATGTCACATATATTTGTCAAATATAATGTGATAGTTAGGACAAGGTTTTACAGTGCACATGATTGCACATAACAAAGGGTCACTTTAAAAACGATTTTGTCATAAATTTTTTTTTTTTTTTAAAGATCTTAGTATATGAATGGTCTAATAAATGAGATGAGTTGATAATGATTAGTAAAATGGGTGTGGCACACAATAAAGTGTAAAGTTCACTCACACATATCATCGCCCACAACCAATAATATTGCAAAAGACCAGAATTAGGTTTTGTATGGCACGATGCCAATGTATCAACAGCAATATGCTTCAAACAATTGGAACAATTACTAATTGCCAGTCGACGTTTACCTATATACAACAGATTATTCAATAGACCCGTGGATCAAAATACCACAAAACACTATATTAACACTTTGGCATAGTGCCATGTCGTAAAGTTCAATTTAATGTAAATGCCAAAACAGAAAGAACATTTATAAAACAACTGACTTATGATTAGAAAAAAAAAACAATCGCCTTTGTTGGAAGAATGGAAAACTACAAAGGTGAGAATTTTAAGCAGTTATCCACATCTCTCCATTGTTAGAACAAAGTGCTCATAAATGAGGGCGCTATTGATGATGTCACAGAAATACTAGCAGTAATATTGTGGGCAAGCCTAAAATACTATAGTAAACAAAACTGAGACAGAAATCCTTACTCATCAATAAATAATAGAAACCTCCCACTCATAACAGTCCACATAAAAAGTGATACAGAGCTCCTACGCAATAATGAACAGTATTTCATCATAGATAATATACAAATTAATCATTTGATTTTTAAGTCATTATATATATTTAGCTAAAATAGCAAGTTACTTGCCAAATACTTAGGGTATAATAAACAATGTGATATTTTATTGGTCTCACCATCAGCCTTCTGGGAGTGGAGCTGTTTTAGTCATGATTTTTGACTATTATTTATTTTATGTAATAGTGAAGAATATCCTAAAATTACCATTTTAATAAAGGAAAAATTATAACTTAATCAAGGGCGGATCTATAACTGTAGGATTTTGATATTAAGAGGAGAGGAATGGGAACAAGGAAGGCCATTGTTTTGCAAATTTTTTTTTTAAACAAAATTTATATTTTAATAAGGAAAATATAACAAGATCAACGAAAATCTAGGATTACATACAGGAGATTGGTTGACATTTTTAAATCTATTTCAATAGGGAAATTTTCAATTTTTGTAGTGAACACATGAATGTGCCACTGCAGATAAAATAATTGGGGAAGAAAATACATATTGCCTACATTAAGTCTTACTTTCACAGACAGACCAAGATATGGATCCATGACAAACTTAAAGAAAAATCTCTTTAGACAAGGAATAGATGTTATTGCGTCAAGACTGGCTCCTTCGGGTCTTATTACAGAGCTGGTAATTCTTGAGCATCAAATTGTAGCAGGTTTGTTTATACGACTACATTAGGCCTCTGTTCCGGTGTTAATCTAGCACGTTTGATAGTGTCAATTGTGGTGTAGGTTTCATGTACAGCTAGAGTTGAAATGAAGTTCATGATGAAACGGAGGGGAGGAGGAGGAAGAAGGAAAAAGGAAGAAGAGGAAAAGGATGATGATGGTAGCCAGGAATATGGTGCTGGCGATGATGAAGGTGATGATCATGTTATGATGGCACATGATGACGAAGTGTAGCAAAGTATTTTGTTCTATAAGTAATTTGTAAGTCTTGTAAAAGTTGAGTTACTTCAGTTTGGTACATGCTTTTCATAATGCTAACATTATTTTTTAAATTTTAAATTTAGTTAAGTTTTTAGTTTTGTTAGTTAAGTTAATTTTAAATATTATACTTTTTTATGTTTCTCTTTTGCCTTTACTGTATGTTTTGATGATGGAGCAAGGCCAGTTTACTGTTAGGGCTCGTGCCTATTCCTTGCTCCTGGCAAGATTGTACTTATACTTTGTTGCTGAATAAATATTATTAATTATTCTTATTACAAGTTATATAAAATTTGCAGTACTTATTCAAATAATGTTATTAGTACCAAGTGATGTGCTTGATACAGATGTGATTAAAATTATTTCGACAAAAACGACTAATTTTTAAACGACAATGTTTTTCTAGTGTACTCCCTGCTCTTCCCCCAGGGTATTCTACGAAAACGATAAATATAATTGGCGAGCCATAAACGACGATGAGGATTTTCATTTTATTATCATTATTACCACTTCTAATCTCAGTTGATTATTCAGCTCTTAAAACTACAGCTTAATAACAGATATCATTGCAGTCACATTATTGATTTGTAATTAATTCCATTTTATCGGCTTCTAGTCATCCATCCTGACAGGAAAAGATATGTTTCTGGTAATATAATACAAAGCAAAGTCTTGCACAATACGATATCAAAGCCAACAGGTGAACTATTGTGCAAGATGAAAAGAATTATTTCGGTTTCACCGAAAGCAATCTCCAGTATCAAAACCAATCAAGCTTATTCCATCACAGATCTTTTTATTAATTATAAAATATCAAAAGGAACATTTACAAATTGATCCAAATGACAAATACGCACAACCCCAGTTTTAGTATCCAGTGCCAAAAAATATGTCTTAAACGATGGTAGTCTAAAAAAACAATCTTGCCTGAAACAAGAATTTCAAATTTCAATTTTGATTTCTGCTGTCTTTAGCAGCAAATTACTTTGTCAGTTTAAACATACCCGCACGCCATATAAACACGTTGAAGAATAAAATGCGGGTTACATAGATATAACCACATAAACACGTGGGACTGTGAATTTAACCATTTGGTAGTGACTGCCCAAGGTCTTGGATCAACCTTTATTCCACAGGCAGTAATAATAAAACAGCTGATTACATGTCGCACATCTAATTGCGCTTTAATAATATTATCACTATTGGACTCTTTCTCATTAGGGACAATTCTGCATGCTTTTAATGCTGCCATTTATAAACGTGTGTGTTGTTATACAAACCGTGCATTCATAACGATGAAAATTCAAAGTACATTGACATCAATTTAATTGTAACAGGGTCGTGTGCCTAATTGGCATCAATCTCATTACATATACTGTAAAGCACATGGTCATTCCAAGGGAAATCCCCTAATATTACATCACACGCCTTCAGTTTTCTAATTAGTTACAATCAAGACGATGATGCCGTTAGAGAAGATAGACAAGCTCCCGAATGAGCCACACCCATAAACGCAATCTACATCTGGCGAAAAGTCAGACGTTACATGTTGCTACTACAACAATGTTGATTGAACTATGACCTACCTATTAATTATTATTTTATTATTCACTCACTTGTCAAATGAGAACAAAGAGATGATCATGGAACAAACAAATCAACCATATCTAAACAATGTACTTAAAAGAAAACCACAAATTGAACAATCAGTTAAGATAGTCCAGAATAATGGTGGATTATATAAAACCTTTTTTTTTTTTCAATAATCTCTTTTCTTCAATTTGTGGTTTGTTTATAGTAATAATCAGCAAATCAATCCAGTGCAATCACTCAAAACAGTTTAGGATCGGAAAAGAGGAGTAGAAAAAATTATAGAGACTCTGTGTCTGCTGGACTATGCTACTACAACATCATTTTATTATTGTTACTGATTGGTCAATCATATACGGTTCATGGTCGTTAATTAGGAAACACCACTTTGCTAAGTAATACATTGAAAGAATAAAATAATGATTGGTACCTAAGAATGATCACCTATTTATCAGAAAATTGGGCACAAAACATTGAAAATAATTCTAATTCTACTTTTATATATTTATGATTGATGTGTATGCTTGCTTCTGATAAGCTGAGATATGTATGAATGTACGTAAATTAAGCTGCAGGTACATTACAACCATTCCGAATGGACAGCCAAGGATGATGTAATTTAACAGAGGTACTGATGGATGAATATAAGCTCAAAATGAATTATGAAGGAGTTTACTCATGAAACTACAAACTATATTGGCCTGGATTTCATTCACCTTTTTCACAAGGATTTGATGTGGATTAATTTTATAAAACATAAATAATTAGTAGAGATGGAAGATGATCTATAAACTGAAAGGTTGGATGTATTAGCATAATTTTACTCTATATAGTAAGTTATGTATACTGAGTGATATGGATGTGAGCTTTGTGTTATCTGCATTTATGTTTACATTTATGTTATTTACATGCACAATTGTCTTTAGGTGCACATGTGTGCTTATGTGTTACATATTACATGGTATGGTGCACATGTTATGCTTTAAGTTTTACATGCACATGTGTTTACATGCACTTGTTGTGTTTAGGTGCACATGTGTTTACATATTACATGGTTTTATTAAGTACACATGTTGTACTTATGTGTTTACATGCTTACAGTATGTGTTTACATATTACATGGTGTGTTTAGGTGCACATGTTGTGCTTATGTGTTACTATGTGTTTACATAATACATGGTGCATTTTGGTGCACATGTTGTGTTTACATATTACATGGTATGTATAGGTGTATGTTGTATTTACATGCTCATTTAGTGCACATGTTAGGTGTGTTTAGCAGTGTTTATATGCACATTTCGTTAAGTGTACATACTATGTTTTGTGCACATATAAGTATATTCGTGTGTACATGTTGCGTACACATGTATGTGTTTACACATGGTTAATTATACTTTGTGAGGAGATTCTTTAATATTTTGTGCATGTGCTACGCATACAATCCTGATCAACTGTATGCAATTGAACTTGCAGCATGCATTTGCATATGCTTTTTTGTTGCTAAAACAGCCATTTAGCTATGGTTAGACCACCTTGATTTGTGTATGTTTGTGGCTTTTATATTGTTGAAGGAAGGAAACCACAGACTCACCCAAACAGATGTGCTCACTTTGCAACATCCAATTCAAAGTTTTTCATTCACAAAAAATAAACATTTAACTCAGTTTTAACAGACAATGCAACTTGACTTGGTTTAACAAACACCATAGGGCAAGAGTTTATAAGTCAAAGGTCATTATGTGTAAGATAATGACTTATCGATAAGCTACTTAAGGGGGTAGCAACACATTTTGTCATCGTTCACTTTGAACTTAAGTTCATGATTTTATGCATGCTGAAATGATGATCATCCTGAGCTCCTTCGTATCTGATTGGCTGTGACAAAGAACATGGCCTCATTTTCAAATCTGAACATACCTATTGATTTTTGCATCCTATTTGTAAAATGCATTATGATATAAAGAGTATACCACCGCTTCAAACATTCAAGAATCTTTAATGATTCTTTTTAGAGAAAGTGTTAGCACATTTACAGATGTGTTAAATCTGTTTATAACATGCTGACACAAAAACAGATGTTTACAAATGGTGTAATAGTGACCTTGGTGAGTAACCTTCATCCCAGATCAAAGTCAATGATTGGTAAACACTACAATACAATGTTTATGCCTCAATAGTATAATATACTTTGCCAATGATACTATGTTATGGCAATGAAGTTCCAAAAGGGGACAGCTGAGAATTGGAGCACATCATGTGTTTATATGGTGGAATACATAGGTAGTAAAAATCATAAATCATAATAAAGATAATCATCAAAATTATTAAATTTAAAAGAAAACAACAATTTGGTGATTTCATTTCTTTCCATTATTGAAATATGTAAAAATGTATGAAGAATATAAACAATTCATTCATATTTATAATTAGAGAATGTAAATATATATATTGTTGATCTATTCCTACCACTGAGCAGAAAGATGATGTAACAATATGTTTAATGGATTAAAAAAAAAACCTGACAATGATTTGAAATGCTAAAAAACTAAAATAGAAACCCTCTTGTTTTAACAATGCTGAAGTAATTTAAATAGCTTTGAAATAGATAATCGCACAATGTGTGAAACTACTTGTAGATCACATGTGTATGGTAGGGAAAGCACTTGCCCTATGCCACAGATACAAAAATAAATTAAATTTTATGATTATTATTGGATATTATACAGTAAACATGAAAACAGACAAGAAAACAAAACCAATGAAAATAATGAGTAATAATAATTATGAAATAGAACATTGGGTTGAAATTATAACAATGCAGTAATAATAATATAAGTTCTGGTTTTTATAGAATAGTTGAATACGGTACATTACACAATGCTCAAAGAATGTATCTATTTAGCTCTTAGATTTGTGAAACAACAATGATTCTTGGAAAAATAACTTCACTGGGTGTTGATACTAATAGCCTAATAATTGTCTATCATAATAAAAAAATAAATGTGTTTTCAACTGAATTTAAAAAAAAACAAAAAAACAAAGGTAATCTGACAAGCTACTGTAAATGCAGAAATAGCACAAAGTATAAACAAATATCATTATTTTGTTATTAAAGCGCTGAAATTAAAAAAAATGTATACAAACTTTACACACACACAAAATATATTTAAACCGAAGTCAAATTCCAATAGGATCATGTATGATTTACAGCATAAGTTCACATCTCATTTCTGGTTTCAATTCACAAATAAACAATTTTGTACACACAGTATATAAATAAAACTAAGTAAAGAGTATATAGTAATTACAGTATTTTGTACAATAACTTAAAATTTCTTAAATACAAATTAAATTATCAAAATTGTTGACATAAAATATCTATTCAGAATAGAAAGAATAACTTACATAAAATATGTAAATTTAAAAACGGAGATACTGTAATTAGCATCTAGGTCCTTCAATTGCTGCTTGCAAAATTGACTGGTTAAAATCTTGTTGGAACTGTTAATTACTACTAATGAGGTGCTAAAAACCAACAGTCAGACTCCTCACAAACTAGGGTGCTATAATTTAAATTGAGTAATTGATGACTGCTTGAATGGTACCAGACATTTGATCGCATAAACATCATTCCAAGCTGGGCACTACTGTATTGTCATCATGTTATAGAGAATGTTACCGAAGTGTGATATTTTTTCTGTTGCGCAGATTCATCCAATTACAAAAAAGGTTACTTGGGTCCTAACTAGACCGCCTCCTCATTGGATACTGAGAACAAAACAACTGGTTGACCTTCATTTTTGACAAGGGTCTTAAATTTGACATTTTGCCAACGCTAACTATTCCTAGGCCCTTTGGCCAATAGGTAACAGCTAAACAAACCTGATCGCGTGACAATGTATGAATAATTTAAAAGCTTTTTAAATAGACACACCCCTATAATTTTGACATGTTTCTCAAATAATGGTAGATTCATACATAATGACTATCCTGAGGAAAATCACAAATTGATGACGTAATTAAATTGGTGGATTAACAAGTTAATAAAATATTTACTTTCTATGGATGATTCAGCACATAGCAATGAGGATAATATTTAAACTGAAGGATAATTAAGAAATATCATTTCAATACAAATAAATGTACTTTTCTTTCTTAAACATTTTTCCTTATCAATTATTTAATTTTATCTTTTTAAGCTATGTACTAATCCTCCATGGTCTATACTTTATATTGTGCTGTTAAATTTTATGATTATGAAATTTATGATTTAGGCTTTCTGAACTAAATTGTAATTTCAGTAAAAATATGAGAAAAAAAAATGGGGATGACTTATCAGCCATAGTATTTCATTACATTTTAATTTTACCACTCATTTCTCTATTTAATTTATTCAGTTTTATAATTTACAAAATGAATATCAAATATTATAATCGTGCTATTATATTTATCTCAGGAATAAATCATTTTTAGAATCCTATGTAATTTTTTGTTATCAATTAGTCAACAACAAAACTTGTACATGGAGAAAAACTGCATACCAAAATGTTTACAAATGGAATTGGGTACAAGCCAACAAATGTATTCCTCTGTACTTTTATATAGTAGGTTTAGCAATAAGGGAAAAAAAACTGCTAGAGTAGAATGTATAATTATAAGCAAGTTATATCTATGGCACATTAAACAGAAGTCCTATGGTGCCAATCATTACAATAGTATCTGTTTAAGGCAATAATACAAACACTATTACCATATATCTTTGGTGCTGCTGTCTTAGTAAACCCCAAAGCTGGTGAACGCATTTATGGGTATCTAGGGGAAACGCTGCAGCAAGTCTAATCACAGCACTAAATTTTATTTTTAAACATCAGTAAAGATATAAAAAAAACTTGGGTGAATAATACCGAGATAGTTCAATGAAAAATTGTTAAATAACTGAAGAAATGTGTCATGGTTTAAATTGAGATGATTGTTAAAAGAAAGTGCATGACACACTGGATAGATAGTAATATCCAATAAAATTTCATGTTAAATGATATAAAATTATAAAAATAATTATAATGTTATATAATATAAAATAATAATAATAATAATTATAATGTTAAATGATATAACATAATAATAATTATAATGTTAAATGATATAAAATTATAATGTTAAATGTTATAAGATTATAATGTTAAATGTTATAAAATAATAATAATTATAACGTTAAATGTTATAAAATGATAATGTTAAATGATATACCACAATTTCTTTTCATTTTTAAAGGTTTTTCTCCATAAAAATATGCAGCCGTCTATATTGATCAGCTTAGACAATAGAACTCAGTATAAAGCTACATTTACACTAGACACGATTACGAAACGACAAAAACATGATGCAGATGTGCGCAGTGTTGAAGAATACAAACTATGCGATGATATGTCGTCAGGGCGCTATGTTAGGCACAAATATTACTTATATTTGAATCGTTAACTTTGTATTTAAGTTGTTAGATCTCAACTGAAAATTAGAACTAACTAACATTTTCCTTCAAAATGACAGACATGTAAATAATACTATTCATCAATTCTGTTTTATTTTAAAGTCTAATAAATTCTAAAATTGATGTTAATCAATTTAACGATTAGAAGGAATAGTATTTTATAAGTAAATAATTCCCATCTACTTTACTATTTTTATTTTCTCATTCACTTGTTATGAACATCAGTAAATCATAATGCGTTTCTATAAATTATTTATTAATAAATAAAATATCAACAATAATAATACAAAACATTATAAATAATAATGATAATACAGTTGCCTGTATTTCAAATACTTTCACATTAGAAGTTCCTATGCCAATGATAATAATGTTGCATGTATTTAAGATATAGAACTTTCACATTATTAGTGCCTATGCCAATTACCAACTATATAATTATAAATTACATAACCTATCATGTGTCAACATTCTTTAGGGTGTCTTCATTTCCTGTCATGAACATATTTCTTAATCAATCTGACAAAACATATATTTTTGCTGATGGTATTTTTAATCTCTTGCTTATCTTGTTTGTTTCATCTTTTTGATGTTTGTAACCTCAACATTTTCAGCTGCCTGGCTGCTTGTTGTGCAATTTTATACCGTAATAAATAAATAAATAAATAAAAAACATGTTCCACTCCTTCATAAATAATTATTGAAGGAGTGCATCAAAGTTAGAGGTATGTTTGATGGATACCTTGGAAGATACATTGAGCAAGATGCATTATTCCTACTGTGCTGTACAGTGGGTATAAATTAAAATCACAGCAGATTGAGATTATTAGTTGATAATCCCAAATATAATAATAGTATAAAATTCACTATAGCTTCTTTAGACTAAAATAATATTTTTGTTGATGAGGAATGTCAATCAAACTTAAAAAGAGACCAATCAACATAGGGCTAGGAATGCACTTCTCACACACACAAACGTGTTGTCCCACAAACACACACGTTTAACAAAAGTTTACCCTATCGTTTTGTGGGACCTTAGCAATAGACAATATGGAAGGTGTGGACTTTACAAAAGCTACATAGAAAAGACATTATATAAAGCTACTTAAGAATTGAATAATTCAGGATCATATAATTTATTGGTATTGGAGCAAGCAGCTTCATAACCAAAAGTAAGGTTACTAAGCCCATATTCATCCATAGGCATTGAAAATATAATATCCTGACATATTGATTCTTTAATTGGTGATTGTGTAAAGCTGCAAACAATTATCCTCCTTCCTTGTATTGTAGTCCTACATGTCTTTTCGGTGAGCCAACATTTAACCCTTTCATGCCTGCTAAAAATATAAATATCATGAATTCTTCTTCATGTAACTGACTATGAGCAGGTACAGTAGCCTATATCACTAGTGTTATATTAAGTTCAGCAATCACATGACTGCGTGGGACGTTTATGTAACAGGGACGTCCAAGGACACTTATTAGTCACTATGAGAATGATTTACTTTGGACCAAATGCCAACTATAATTCTCATACCCCATCAATATTATAGCCATATAATTCAAGACTTTATGATAGTAGTGAGTATGGCTCATGTTGTTATCATCAAATAAATAACATAAATCAAATTTAAGTCATACAGGAATTTGATTATAATAATTAATTATATGATTATAATTAATTATATAATTATAATTAATAATATAGTAATAATTGATAACAATATTAATAATAATAATGATTTTAATAATAAAAATAATAATATAATATTAATGTTATATAAGTTGTACTGTACTGTAGCTACTAATAAATGAAATAATACTATTAGTTTTATAAAAGAACATTAGTCACAATTCAATGGGCACATGACATCATCGTTCCAGTGATGTCATGGCCGTCAGACTGTAGTTCCACCTTAGTCAATGAATCGGAATTTGCAGTTAAGCAAAACTGTTCAAGGTGGATAATGGCCTTAAATTATCAATTAAAAATAATCAAGACTCTAAATTATTGACCTATAGATGTTTTCTTACTTATTTAATTCTCTGATTAATTTTATTCTTCCGCCTCCCATCAACTTTTATTGTTAACTGTCTTTATGAATGGAGAACGGAAGTTATAAAAATTAAATAACAAAAACAATGAGTAATATCTCCCATTCATATGGTTTTTTTTAATGGTACCCTTGTAAATATCATATTAATACTCAACATTAAATCCTTAAATCTACAGTCAAACAAGTTAATAAAAGTGGGTAGAATTTCAGCATTAATATTTTTGTTTACGATAACAGAAAACAAAGTTTAGGCCATGTAAACAAGTTAAATTACTATCCAATCACATGAGGCTGGTATGGCCTGTGAATATGCACACATTCAACAACATTTAACAATTTTATTCACATAATTAGGTGGGGGAGGGGGAAATGAAATGGTGCTTCTTACTATGAAAATTATCGTTATAAAATGCATCCAGCAGTTACAGTATCTGTACACAGTAGCCCAACAGTGGTTGTCTGAATAAAAAAATTTAAAAATCATGATGCCTCAGGCCGGCAGTCATGCACTTTTTTCAGCTCTGCACACCGTCATAAAATTTATTGCTCTTTCATGTTTGTGTATTTTAATCAATATAAATTAACTTCTCCATTTCTTTAAGTCCTTTAAACAAGATTGGAATTGAAATTGTAATTATAAACTCAAACCTCTCCAAAAGCTTCCACCTTGAATATTATTGAATATTATTGTACTTTAAAATTTGACTAATTTCTCCCACCTTGAAATTTTCCACTTTTAGGGGAAAAAAATTAAACTAATTTGCTGATACTATTCTGAGGTTAAATGAATATTTTCAAGGATTTTGTCCTAAGAACATGGATTACGAAGATTAATTACACGAAAATGATTCTGTTTAGGGGATTATTAGGCTAACTTAAACCCACACTGCACTTTATAATAGTGACGTTCACTCTGGATAAGATCAATAAAACTCACAGTATATTAATTAACAAGGGCATGCATTTGCCAATCTGGAGTAACCGTCAGAGCATGGGAATAAAACCCGGAATAATAGTGGCTTGAAAGGCTCAAGTATCTCTGTACAATGTAAATACAGTACTCGACAACATTTTGTAAGAATTACAGTTGGTATTCATACAGAAATGAATTATCTTTGAGTCAGATTATAGAATTATTTGGAAGTAAAAAGTAAAAGGTTGGCAGGTGATAGGATACAAGGTTAGGTGGTTATGCTAGATATTCAAAATGAAACAATTTATAAGTCAATTAATATTAACCTTTAAAAAGATACTTTCTTATTAAAGTCAGATATTTTGGATTATGGAGACATAAAAGGAAAGTAAATAGCCTGGAGGAGAGGCTACGGAATAAAGAAAATGATGATACATCTGATATCAGATACAGTATACAGACAATAGCGAGTTTTAGATCTGAGGCGACGAGTAATCTGGGACCATTGCTAATTATCTATGGTTTATGACACTTGACACATCCTGCTAAGAATGTATACCATTTTGTTTAGATTTGCGACAACGCAATTAGCGCATCGAGACGTGTTAGTGCCTAGCATGCTACCTAGGTTGAATGAGATGGCGTATACACGTGTAATTTTGTTTCTATTTATCAGAATGAATCTTGTGATGGCCGATATTAAAACTTAATTTAACATCCTAGACAAATCAAATCATAATTACACCCCACCCCATAAATAAAACATAATTACACCCCACTACCAATTTATATTTTTATTTTTAATTGTCTGACATTAGTAAACATTAACTTCAGTCTTCCATGCTTCCAAACTTAGCAATTCAAATTACTGTTGTTCCTAAGAGATTAAGGTGTATATATAATATGGTCAGCATAATGAAACAAGGTACAGTACAATATAAACCCAATTATAAGAAGAGCTCACAAATTGAGGATCAAGAGAGAAATGGTGTTGGATTAGTCATGCATGTCTTACTCTTAGTTACACCCAGATGCCGCTGACCGTATTAATGCAGTTTAAAGCCCACCCTTCTCTCCTTAGAGACAATCTACATGATCATATAGACTAAATTACTCTACCACATCTTTACAAAGCTTAGCTGAAATGATAGGTGATTAGAAGACCAAATGAATCTTAGTACACATTTTTTATGAACACATAAATAATGCTCTGTCCACACTAGACTCTGGGTCTGTGCAAGGCGCTGACCCTAGTGCCTCACTGCTGTTCTTGTTCCCAAAATTTAAAAGCATCCAGCGTTGGCAGTTTTGAACAGATGAGCATGAAAATTTGTACACATAAACTAGAGGTGATTTCCAACAAACGTTCATCACCATTTTTTAAAATTTGACCCCAGGGTTCCCCCTACACCTACAAAACAGGGGTTTCAGCAAGGACTGTACATTAGATTCAGATTTCAGATTCAGATTTCTTTATTAACTTCAAATGGCAGTAAAATACTGAATTGCAAAAGTTTACAATATATAGATAAAATTGTTATTAAAAAGTACAGAAGAGAAAAAATTGAACAACACACAGCACCACAAAGTTTAAAAACATTACTGCCATTACCACTAATTGGGCACGTCGCATGGATGGTGCGGTCAGTTAAGGATGTGCTCTAAAGAATGTAAGGTTGTGAGTTTGAATCGCGTCTTGGTATTCAATTTTAAGATATTTAAATTTTGTACAAATGAACATTCTAAATAATTTTTTTTGTACAAATAAACATTCTAATTATTTAAAAATGTCTATCTTATCAGGCACTTTGAAACTTTAGATAGTATAAAGCGCTAGATATCTAATTACATACCGTACATTATATTTACAAATAAAATATTTGTATATCAACATTCAACATACAATTACATTGAGTTAATTTACACTTGAAAATTGTAAGCAACAGAATTCTGAATTTATTCAGTTTAAGAGCATGAACGAGATTGCTACTGGGTACATCACTAAGTCTACATCCTACCTCATAGTTTATGTTTACACACAAGCTTTTTTTGTAATTTCTAGTTGAAAGCTGGTTAACTTTTTTATTTAAAGCCTACATAATTAGATTTTAAGGTATATTAGCTGGAGAAGCCCCAGGAGGATGATAGAAATAAATCTTATGTTGATTGAAAGTTGAGTAAATGGAGAAGGGGAATACTGTACTGTTCAAGGTATATGTGTGTCAGTACAACTATACCTTTTGTATACATCATAATTACTGTTCGAATCAATTTGTTATGTTGAGAAAGGGAGTTTCAGTCCTGGAGCTATTTAGTTACTCTACTAATAAGATAATGCAGTAGGCTTTAGAATGCAATATTAAAATCATTATCTGTGTGCAAGTAAAACGAAAAATAACTGCTATTAACAAACAGTTTCGTGTGTGTAACTCGACCCACAATCATCTTTTGATCACGTACAATCTAAATTAGACAGTGAGTCTCACAGAGAACAATGATTTCAACAAGGAACCACAATTGCAAGTGAATCTATATACATCACCTTGAACAAAATTTGACATTAATTTTCATTCACGTCATCAATCATGAATTATATTTTTTTTGACAATCTCCAGCCGAGATGTCTCGTAAATATCTGACGGCTAGTTCCTTCGTAAATTTAACCAATATGGTTTTTCTTCACAATTAATGAATTTCGCTAAGCAACCGTGAAGGACTTTCTAGTGGGGAAAAGCAATATTTAACAGACGAGTGAATCTACATATTTAATCTTCAATTCTTCTAAGATAAAATTACTTAACAGGAGATGTGTCTCAGAAAAAAAACACAGTAAAGACCACATGATCCTGTGAATGAGCACAAAGTCAACTCAGATACATTACTTTCTTAAAAATTAATCTCTTATAAACTATTAACGCAAAACAACCTAAACTAAAAAAGTTACTTAAAATTACGAAACTAGTGCCGAGCAACAACATACTATACTACTATACTATAGGTGGCCTATTTTCATCGATCCTTTATTACTAAGTGATATTATATCATATAAGCCCACATTCGGGTACAATCCCACCCCACTTTATGTTTGATTTAACATAGTGTTTTGCAAGGCAAAAGAAACAGGTATTTGAATGAGCATCTCATCTGACTTCCAGAAAAACAAAATCAAAGATTATCTTTGAATTGGGTGGGCTGGGTTGAAAATGTTCAATCTGATTTGCGAATAAAGTTTCTTTCGCAAAAGAAGCTTCCACTGGTCTAAGCCCACATGCAAAATCAACTCAAGTCCATTCCATTGGGACTCAGAAAAACTGTGGTAAATAGTATCATACAAATGTAATGTTAAACATTAATATGCTACACATCATAATTAAAAACCCTGATTATTAATTCTAATAGAAACTTGACTTAGGCTAAGTGAGTAATGTACCCCTAGAGGTCCCCCTAGCCTATAGCAGGTACATAAATTTAGTAGTATCGATGAGACATTGACTAGCCCAGGAAGCTATATTTAACTTTCTTGTACAATAATAATGTACTGTATAAAACATTTATAATTCAAAACATGTATAAAAATAAAGACAATAATTATTATGCTAGTAGCAAACTTAAGAATAATTATGAATCGGTAGCTTGCTTGCACCACAATGTACAGTGGCCTACGGTATGAATAGCAATGCCATATATTATATATATATTTAGTGACTCAAATTAATTGTGATCTCAAGTAGATACACAATGATCCAGAATGCACTGAAACTTTTTTAATTAATTAATGTAGAAAATAAGTTCTGAAACAATAATCCTATCACCACCTTGTTTCTCCCTTTCCCATTTCTGAAACATTGAATTCACTATGGTGGGAATGCATCGCAAATATTTAAAACTTTATTTTACATATCCTACAGGAAGAATCATACAGCAATACAATGTTTAGTATAATCAACAAATTTGCTGCAGACTTTGTTGATCTGATCCATGCTTTACAGAACTAGGTTAACGATCTTGTTCTTATTCAGCAGCAATTACTATCCAGAGATTTTTTATGATCTGCTTGATCAAAAATATACAAAGTGACAAAACACTCTGCAAAAATTCAAATTTTGAAAGCACAATCAGCTGTAATAAATGAGTGGCCAATTGTGTTGTACAATTCAAATTACTTCGACCTATCAGCTTGGTGTATAAAACTGAGCACCATTTACTGTCAACACAGAGATAAATTTTAATCTTCATAATTCTGTATCCAAAAATTGACACAGATCTAGTTATTCAAAAAGTGACACTAATTAGAAAAATGACAGTTTAGCTATACAGTAATGTACTGCATATTTTGAATTTACAATTGTCCAATGTATCAATTGAATGAATAATCTGATTGGATGGAAGCCCATACTATTTACAAAGTCTAAAAAAAACAAAAAACAGTGCGACTGCTGCAGGATTTGAACTGACGACCAGTGAATTGGAAACCTGATGTCTTTACTGCTAAGCTGCATGATTCCAACTCTTGATCCTGAAATGGAATTAGCTTAGCACAGATCATATTGCAAGTTAATTAGTTTTGCCTCTAACATGGCTCAATTGTTCAGATATAGAAAGCAGTCTAAATTAAGCATTTGTTCTAGATTGCTTCTTGCATGATTAACCATAAAATTGTGAAATTTACTATGGAATTGTTGTCAATATTTTCTTAAATCAACAATAAAATAGACTAGATGAGATTTTAGATGAAACTAACTAAAACTTGTAAACTGTAACTTCTAGCAAACTTTTAAAATCTGTGCCAAACTATCTGCAAATTCTATCACACAAAGGCTGCCTACTGAACTTTTTGGTGGAGGTAATGTTTACAACAAGTAGCAGGGCATGCCAAAAGCCTATCCTCCAGCAACATTCTGTGTATATCGTGTGATTTATCTTGGAAGGGCTTAGTGGCTATATTAATAATTGTAAGTTTGGCAATATAAATTAAGCTTACAATGGACTCAATTTCCAAATCAAACAAAAAACAGTTGATGAAATGATATATTTACAGCATTATTGCACTAGTACAATAACATGGCTGACATAGATGTAATGTACACATTAGATAGGGTGCAGTAGACCTTTAACCAAAAGATTTAAGTTAGGAATGAACCAACTGACAATTCTGCAAAAAATTTACTTTAAAAAAAAGTAAAAAACTAGTTTCCCTTACAGACACTCGATCCCATGCCTGGTCACTTATCATAGATGCATGAGCAGTGAAGTGTGTATAATCACAAATTGTGTAGTAGGCCTATTTGCTAACAACTTTTCATTCTCCTATATCATGTATACCAATCAGCGAAAGCGATATTTTTTAACATTTCATTAAATAACATAAATTTAATATGATATATAAAGTACAGTACATTTCAGACATTCCCCTATTCCCCCTTCCACTAAAGCCTTGTTTCCACACCTGTACTTTTTATTCCAAACTAATTCCCTTCCTGAATAGATTGCAATTTATGTATTAGTCATGAATGTACAGCAGTACAGTTGTTTGTAGTAATATACCATAATGTTGGTCTGGTGCCAACATTTCAGGCAGGCAGAGCAGTTCGAGTAATTTATTGGCTGAAAAATGATTAATGAAACACCCTAGGGCGTAAATCTTTGGCAATTCGAGGGGGTAAAAACATGCACAAAACAAGCCACAATTCAAGGGCCATGGACCCATACACTTAATTAACACAGTGACATCAGAATTACAGACAGATTTATACAGTACATAAAAAAGCCATGATTAAAGAGCCATTGATTCCTGCTACAAAACAATATAACCAGAATGATAGGACTAAACAGCTGCCCTAGGCTAGTCAGATTTACAAATGCATCACAGGCTGATGCCTTTCAAGGCGCCAAGGCCCAGCCCAGCAAGTTGCTAAGGGCAGGGAAAGGGGAGGGGTTGCGTGGGCGAACTCGGAAGTAGGGCCTAACTAAGTACATAGGCCTAGGTTAGTACCTAGTCATGCCGATTTTTCAAATTCTAATTTTTCTGTCCAATGAATGAAAAATTAATTACAGTACTAAATGGCAAGTTGCGAAGTTAATCAGGAAAATATTCTGACAGAAGTATCAAGGAGAAGGCATGGGCCTAGGCTAGATCCTGGGCCTATATTTTTGGTTGGTGGCGACAATCAATGACAATACAAATTAAGTAAGAGACCAGTCGTGTGGAACGTACGTGTCTCTTCTCTGGTAATGTGCTGGCCGCTGCACCACGGCAGGCTTAGCAATTTTTGTTTAATAAACTTACTAGTAAAATGGATAAATTCTGCAAAATACACCTCCAGTAAGCAAATGCAATAAAATCTCTCAACCCGTACGCAACAAATGCTTCTCTATTTGTACGTTGTACTGTGTAACAAAACCTTCCATAGCAAAGTGACCATCCATGTCACTTTTGTGTGTTTGTTACTTACTTTTTTTTTTCCAGGCAGGCCCGCTAATTACAGAGGGCGCTATATCAACTTTTTGATTTAATCATCGTATTTAAGGACAAAAATGTTTGATACGACGCCTGCACAAATCTTGAAGAAATATATTGCAGCACAATCCTTTCAGATGTTCTTAACATTAAGGACATTTTTTAACTTCCAATTTATTCTTCATTCAAACACATCGAAATCGCAACCTTACGGATGAATTGCACGATATTTACAACAACAAAAAAAAAAAAAAAGGAACAAAATAAATTTTTTTAAATGTAATCCATTACAAAAAAACATGGATATTTGTTTAGAATATTGTAACTGCAAACTTTTTTTTAATTTCAAGCAGAACATCCGAAACACAACACTTAAAGGGTGGACATGAATGCAAATAATTAAAAAAAAAAAAAAACAAGAACAAGGAACATTTAAAAATTCATTGAAAATTGGATAAAACAAAATAACATTAATTTTAAAATATTAGAAAGAACAAAATGTCAATTGAAATATCGTAAAGTAACAATTTTACACTAACACTAATCTAAAACTACACATCAAAAGCATACATGTGAGAATGCAATACCGGTATTCAAATTACGTTAGTAAATGTAACAGAGTTAATATAATATAAGAATGTCTATACACATGTAACAACATAGCATGTACGTTATGTTTTCTTAGGTACATCCTGCAACACAGGGTAACAGGGGTTGTATGAACCTGTACACCGGGGTAACCCCCTGCTCGTCTTGAAAGATGTACTGGTTCTTTAAAGTGTGCACATACGCCGATTGTGTACACTGGATGGGTGACGGGTGATGGGTGTCTATGGTTTATAGTCCTTATCCGAGAAGACGTGTTCCACCACCAAAACCAAAAGGTGAGCGTGCAGCTCAAACTAGATATTATCATGGATGTAGGTGGCGGCGCCCCGCCATGACCGCTCGGCCATTCGTACGTACGAAAAAATCTCTTCATATACTCTTTCTTTAGGCCTACGTATTAGTAAAGATAGTTGAATTGCCTTCAGAAGAATTATTAAAGTTATCATATCCAGCTAGATTGCAAAAAGGCCTAACTCGTCACTACGGTGTGAAGTTCTATAACTCTGCAGTCTTCTTAGTGAAGACGGTGCAAGTTGGTTTTAAATCTTACTAATGTTTTGCTGTGCTTTAATTGTATTACCGTACTCGCGCGAATAAGCGCACCGTTTGAATATAATAAGCGCCCTCTCGAAGCCCCTCTTAAATAACGTGAAAATTTCTTTAAGCGCCCCGTTGAATAAGCACCCCTTCTAATTTGAATAAACGCCCCCTTAATAATTCAATCAATCCTGGACTGTGGATGTTGGCATGATTTGAGGTGTGGAGTGGAATCACATTCTCCTTTAGTCAATATCAAAATGAGGATATTTATCTTGGACAGATGAGAGCTCCCTGGACAAAGAGTAGGCCTATATTTCCAGGCTTTCATTTTCTTACATTTTTCTATAGCCTAGCCCTACTGCTTTTCCGACAATTTGCACATTCTCATCTGAGTTTTCAAGAACCTGCAATGATCATGCCATCCTGCTAATCTCAATCGGCCGATGGCCAACAAGCTAACCACCACCACTAATTTCATCTGCTATTTTACATTACATTCTTGTCATGACAAGCCATGCTCTCTGGACGATTACCGGTATCTTTTCCACCGCACCACCATTCGTAATTTGCGGTTTCCTGATGTCTAGGCCTAATCGTTTTTCATTCAAAATGTGCCTCTTGAATGTAATAAGTTCTCATAAGAACCCCTCGATTTTCTATTTCCATAAGCGCCCCCTCAATTTCCACTCTGTTTTGATAAGCACCCCGTTTGAATAAGCGCTCCTTAAAAAATGCAAAAAATATTTTAAGCGCCCGGGCGCTTATTCGCGCGACTACGGTATATCGTATTGTGTTTCTTAAAATACTGAGAACAGTGCTTTCTGAAATAAATCGGCGTATAATAGCTTTAATGCAACAACAGGATTCTGGTTAATTTAAACAATGGCAATGTATTGTCTTCCTCTTGTAACTGAGTTAGTTGTGAAAATATTAAGAAAATACGAGGGACGTAAAGTTATCTCTGAATACTAAATAGGATCGAGTGTGATTATCAGCAATTAGGACTTGGCCGTATCGAATAAAATCACTGAATTTAAAACTTTGAACGCCGGAAGATCCAGACATGTCGACGACTTTATTTTAATAGCCACAGGGGCTGGAATTTTCTAGTAATGCTACTAATATTTCCATTTGCCTCTAAAGTTTTAACAAGAACTAGGCTACACGTAGTTGATCTCCAACTTGAATTAATTCCATCCGGTCAGCTGAATGTATTCGATGCGGATCACAACGCCGTGAATTACAGCAAATACATAAAAACAAATGAATTGTACTAAAATTAGTATATGTTTTTCCCAAAGTAGAAAACTATGCATATGCCAAAATCGAATCTTTTTCAATTACAAATCTAGATGCTAAGTCCAATATAGGTGCGTTTGAATATCGGGGCGTGTCCGATTCACGCAATCGTTTTTAATTCCCAACTTGAATTGGAGAACAAAAGTTCATTGTGTCGCTCTTTCCGAAACTTTTAAGAATTATTAGCTGACCTTTTATCTTTAAACAAATGTTGCCTTTTTGTTTCAATCAATTTTGTCTTTGAGAAATTTAAATTGGTAACAATCCTACACGCAATTATTTTACAGGGGTTGCAGAATAAGTAAGTATACTGCTATTATTGCCTTTTTTTCACTGAAAACCAAACGCAACATAGGCTATCTCATTTCACTGACAACAACCCAGTGAACACTGAGGTCAATGAACATTTTAATCATCAACTAAATTTAACGTAATACACAAAGGCAACATCCAAAGAAACTTAGGCCTAACTATAAGTTTAAAGATGCACTATATATAGCCGTTCTTCCTTAAACCACGCCCACCTGCGCAGTGGTAAATTCATACTTAACGAAGACGACCAGTCGAATAGAAAACTGGTAAATACACTCGACAAAACAAAATGGCTGCATAGTTACCGCGATACACGCTGCGTAATCAAGGCTGCCTCGGATTGTGGCAGTATGAGTTTTTCGTAAAAAAAAATGTTTTCATCCAGTTTTTGAATTCTGTTAGCCTACAGTTATTTTTTGACTTCAATATGGGTAAATATTGTAATTTTTATTTTCTGAAATTTAATCTAAATTATATTAAAGCAAATGTTGTTGTTAAACCGACCAATCGGCCATATTTTTTGGTCACGTGCATAACTTAACGCTGATTAACGCATTCTGGTTACGTTAATTTTCGCTGTCAACGAAGTCTATTTTACGAACCAGTGGAATGAAAATAATAGGCCTACTCAACGAAAATTAGTACTCAACGAAATGAACCAGTCGAATAAGTCCTATAAGTAAAAAGGACAGGAAAATACAAATACAGGCCTACCTGTAGCTCATTTAAAAGGATAAAATTAATTAATAACTTTCAGCGAGAAACAGATCGAATAAAATAGTTTTCATCGATTTGCTGACATTTTACTACAAAAATCCTTAAATTTATTAAAGTAACATGCCAGTTTAAGGATCTTGTGCAAAAGAACAAGAAAATTTATTATTTATAACTGTCCAAAAATTGACTAGGGATTTTGTTTTATTATTCTAATTTTTAATTGGAAGTTAATAACTTACTTAAATATACAAATAAAGCAATTGAATTGCTAAATTAAAATTTTAATTTTACTTGCCTCAGGCTGGTAGTATATCTTTAATGTTCGAATAATTCCATCAGGCTTTTTATTATAATGTTATAAAATAGAATCACAATCCAGAAAAAAAAAAAATCTATTGCACGATATACAGTAAACAGTAATCCAGTATAGAAGTAGATTGGACATTTTCAGTGATTTGATACAGGTAACTAAACACACAGATATTAGTAATTTAAACAAATACTAAATGTTATTGCTAACAGGGCAAATTGCATAAATAATCAGACTCTCGTCTTGTACCGACAAACAATATTCCTTATTGAGCTGATCATGTCACATATACTATTACCAAAAATATGGTGGTGGTGGTGGTGGTGATGTTGGTGATATGATGATGGTGGTGGTGGTGAAGAAGATGAGGGTGATTACGACGCCGATCTCGATAACGATGACGATGGTGGTGATGATAACAGCAGCGGTGGCAACAACAACAGCAGTAGCAAAAACAGCAACAATTGTTGTTATCAGTATACTACAGTATTCAATCTCACTACTATTCGTCGTCGCATTATCATTATCATAATATTTTATTATAATTACTATTAGCATGATTATTTCCCTCATTTATTTTCTCTGGCGTGTAGATTCAACACGAGAACTCGTACATCAGAGTATACGGGCATTGCTTTTAATGGCTAAGCGAATAGAGAATGATGGCCGGAAATCAACCATACGTCTTCTTTCACCGAACGAAATTATAAACGTTTCCTATATCTCGTTAATATATGTTAATCATTGCTGTCATGGACCCCTGGTAATAAAACATTTTTCTACATCATAGTATGTGCAGCCAAAACGATCTCAATTTCAAGAAATGTTGAGTTTGCGTGAGCTGACCTGAAAATAATTCTGAGCTCTTATTTTGTGTCTTCCTGACACCAGATAGTGCCTACAAGTTTTTTTTTTCCTCAAGACTTTTTGTTTTGTACAAATATGTCTGAATAAATAATGCATATTCATATATTAATTATCCATATTATTAATAATATCAATGATATCAATAATACTGTAATTTAATATTTTTAATATTAATATCATTGTTAATAATAATGCTTGTTGAAAAAGTAAACATCCGGTCTTCTCTATCCTTGAATGGGTGTGACGCAGCGCGTATCCTCATTTACATACATGTTCACTCGCTGACTGCTAGAATGTCTAATACACGCGTCAAAAATTAATAGGCCCGAACGTCAACTCGTGAGATAGCTACTCGATACGTTAGCGTAAACGTGACTTTACTGGATACGCAACAGCCGAACAAACCGTGGTTATTCCTTATGTTGGCCTAAATTAGTATAGCATTATAGTTAATATAATTAGATATTAGATATCGATGTTACATTTCGTACATTTCGAACATTTCCAGTGAATTCGGATAATATTTAATCGGAATAAAACATTTTATCAACTACTTTGCCACGTTCGTCACAGCACAGAATTAAAAAAGAAGAAGAGGCAATTGACATTTCGAATCTAAGAATTCAATTCTGATTGATGTCATCATACACAATTGAATTCTTGGATTTAAAATTGGCATTTTGCATTTTAAAAAAATCAATCGATGACATGAACTAGAATTTCTGCTTTCATGTTTATACAGAAAATATTTTGATGAAAGAAAAGCGAACGGGTAAATACCTCATAGGTCAGTAAACGCTCACACGTTTTCCGAAATTCTTTATTTTTCTGAGAAACAAAAGCTTAACATATAAAATATAGGCCCCTATATAATTATTTGTTTTCAAAGTTATTAAAAATCGTATTCCAATTCCCAAAATAAATTGTAATAATAGTATTGTAGCTTATATTTATTAAGAAGTCAGAAAAATCTCATACAGTCAAACATTGTGAAGTCACCACGCCGATTACTAACAAAATATAACTACACAGTAGGTACCAGACAGAAATAAATGTCATAAGTTATAATAACTGCCTTTAATCATCAGGAAATGAATGCTCGCAGATAAGTAACAACAAAACGATATGAATAGGCATAAAACCTTTTGAATGTAGCTTACTATACTTGTTTTGCATAATCTTGTATTAAATTCAAAACCAATCTTTTATTAAATTATGTCGAGTGGTGTCCTCGAACCGTTAAGGCTTTTCAGACTTTTTTGTCCTATAGGTCTGTCTTATATATACAAAACTGGTTTAGGATTAATTCTCATGACATTCTCTCATAATATAAAAACATAATTACCATTATGATATTCAAATGATTATTGAAATTGTTATCTATCTGATTTATACATTATATATATACTGTCTCTTATACACATCTAGATGTGTATAAGAGACAGTCCTTAAACCACGCCCACCTGCGCAGGTAAAAATCCAACTTAACGAAGAGTCGACCAATTGGATATAGAATTGGTAAATACTCGACAAAACAAAATGGCTGCATAGTTACCGTGATATATGCTGCGTAATCAAGGTTGCTTTGGCTTGTGGCAGTATGGCAGTATTTTTTTACCGGTATATAAATAACACTAACATTAACACTTATATAGCGCACATTTCTACAATATAGGCCTACACTGTAATCCGTAATCAGCGACGCTTATATATATATAAAATACACAAAACAATTAAACACAATAACATGTGCAGTAGTTGTTGTATGAAAGATCTTGGTTGATGACATTAAGTTACATCATGTTGGTTGAAATTAATCTTCATGCTGTAGCTTTTACTGTATTTTACGCGGAATTTGTCTCATTTATAGAGAGAAAACGGGTTGGGGTAGTGAGAGAATGCATATAGGATTCAGCTACCTCATTTGCATTTCAAAAGTTTCAAATTCGAAGAATTAATGTTGCATATTGCAAACATGAACATCAAACAGATCAACGCAAATTACTCATCAATAATCTTAATGCGTCTCTGGCGTGAACTTTTCACAATCATAGAATTGCTCACGCTTTACCGATTCTAATCCTATATTTGTCTTCCAACTAAACTGAGACCTAATACTTTAATATTGCAATTAAGGTGGTTTAGTCCAACGACAGCGGCAGCAACATAACCGCTGCTCTACGTATTGACGTTAGTATGAGTTGCCAGAAGTAATATATCTTGATCAAACTGATCTTGGTCAATAGTAACTGATAAAGAAGATATATTTGTTTGTTATCAAAATATCAAAATGTGCGTATGAAGACTGGATGCGTAAGCAAAATGATTCAAAAGTGTACGAAATCTGAATAAAAACCGTAATCTAACTGTATGTGCGGTGATCCAGGGACGCGATCTGCTAGAGTGTGACGCAATCAAATGTTCAATAATGACTCATTGCCCAAACAACGCATCATAATTTACTTTGGGTATGTAGGTAACCACAATAAAATACAACATATGTTTAGTCCTTTAAATATTTGGCATTAAGTTTCTGAAAAATACAGGCATGTATTATTAACGTTTCTTTACTGACGTTTATCAATTGATAAAATCATTCGTATTTTCGACAAAATAAAAGTGAAAATTTTAGGAAACAACTGATCAATGGTTAATGATGTTAGATTTATATTTTAGCCACGATGAGAAGAAACGATGTATGCTAGCAAATGTAAAAAAAATGTTCTAGGCCTATGTTAAGGTATTAATTCAAAAGATGCTATACACTTCGTTTTCCTATTTCAATCAGACAGTCAAATTATTTTTTATTTCAACAGACCTAGTTCGTGATGTTTGTTCAAGTTAACCTCTTGACTAAGATATGCACCGACGATTTTTTTTTTACGCGACTATGATTAATTCCGTTAACAAAGTATACATGCAAATTGCAATTGCACAATCTAAGTCCAATTTCCACTCTCTCGGGAATTATCGTAATTTTTGTGAATCAATATTGCAAATGCGTTTGAATAAAATCTGTGTTTTTCTAGTTTTTAGCTACCGATTTTCTTATTTTCTCTCTGTCTCTGTAGTCGAGAAACCCATGACCCCTAGTTGGCTCAGCTCGGCTATAATTATCATAGCTCTGTAAAGTACACGCACTGATTTGGTACATAATAAATGTGAAGTGTTCGCCATTAAATAAAGCACCACGGCGCGCGATGAAGCAATGTTAATATATTAGAGAAAATATAAATTCCAGGGTAATAAAATTAGAAACGAGTTCGAGGAGCCATTAAAGCACAGACAATTCCCCTTATCTAATCTTATGATGTTATAAGAGTTAATAATGTAATAATGCTAATTTTTGTTTTAAAAAGTGTAAAAATAATATATGTATTGCAAAGTGGTCGCTTGTTTGTATTAAGTAACCTCTCAAGTCAAGTCGACTGGAATACAGCCCTCCATGGGATGGAAGCGGGCGTTGTTAATTTGCGTGTAGTCAATCACTATAATGTTACTGTTATTTGCCATGCATCAAGGACTAGTTCTGTCCAACCATGCGCAAGAGTGTGAGGTATTAGTTGCTTCAATCGGATTTAAATTTCCAACAAAGCCTCAATGGGCCAGTTGGTTAAGGCGTTTGCATCCCCTCCCTTGTCGTTTATTTTAATAACGTGATCTTAGGGAGTTTTTTTTTAATGTTTTCCTTTTATAGATTTTTGTAACGTGTTTTCTTTGTTTGTTTGTTGTTTTTTTTAAATAAAAGTTATTTAAGTATAACATTGCAGTTTGAATTATATCGGTTGGTAACTCATCGCGTTTAATCTACTTCGATTTTCTTTCTTTCTTGCAAAATATTTCAAAATAACTTTCATTTACTTGATCTTGACCATTGGAAATAATATATATATGCCCATTACTTAACCAAGAAACACATACTGTAGGCCTACATCAGTTTAATGATATTTAGTTGAAACGACAGACCATGGTGACGGAACAATGATTATAGGCTTATCCGTGTTTATGATGATTACATGATTAATCATTGTATTTGGCAATAATAAACAGATGAAATGCAACAATTTTGACGTACTGAACGCAACTACCAGGACATAAAAATAATGCTTTTACGATGAAGAGCGAGAATACAAACTTCATTACCCCCGATAGTAACGCCGGCTGCCCTACCGCTGAGGGTGGCGCCAGGATGTCCCGACGAGGGGTCAGATTTCCCCGACGAAAGTAGAGTGGGCGTGGTCGAGCTGCGATGAAAAGGTTTCGTAGGTTGTCCAGGGGGCGAAGCCCCAAACATTTTGACAATTTAGGGGTTTCAAAGGCTTATTTAATCGACTTTAGAGTCTACTAATAGGCCCAGTATGTGGATAATACATACAATTTTTTTTTCTCCCCGACGAATTGTACTTTTTCTCCCCCGGCCCAACCTGGACTCGGCTGATTGCGTTTGTCGCGCGCTAACAACATAACCAAAAGGTGCTCGTTGTTAGATGACATCACTCGAATCATGTGGAAATTTGAACACAAGCAATTCCGAATTTCTTATTGTAGAGACCGAACGACAGGACCGTCATTTTATGCGGATGACATAAGGCCTCGAACATCAAAAAACACCATATATCTAATCTATACGAGGTCTTCAAATTAATGTGAACACACAATCTGAAAACAGTTTGCAAGATATATCAGCATGAATACATAGAATATCATATACTTCATATCATTTATTTCGTCGATAAAATTTTTAAAATCAATGACAAACAGAAATAAAAAATTGGAAAAAACAAACAAACAAACAAACAAACACTGTAAAAGAAAAAAATAGAACAAGCAAATGAAACCCGACTGGATTGCGCCAAAGCAAAACCAAATTACTGGGAGCTCTCCGTGTTCAGTTATGAAATATGTTGACTTATGAAATAAATATAAATATTCATAATTTAAAAACGACAACGGTGACGTCATATACCGGTATGTAGGTAGAAACTCTATGGTCTGATGACATTAACCGTAGATTGTTACGTTTTGTTAAATATTTGTTGTGTATTGTTTTTCAGTTGATAGATTCTGTAAGTGGTAGTTAATCGTCACTGAAATTGAAATGGAAGTTTTAGGCTAATACATAGTAGGTCTTTAGAATTCTCATTTCATTTATTTGGTCCAAAGAACAATAAAGCAGACAAATGATAGGGAGAGGAAAACACTCAAATGGCGAGATCCTCAATTCAAATATAAATTACAAAAGCATCTACAAAAACATTGTCAGAAAGTGCACTTGATAATAATAATAATTTGTGGATTTGAAATGTTTTGTAAAACAGCAAGTTTATTTTCATGTATTAGTTAAATCACTATTGCCTCTCTCATAATCCCCATTGTTGGACTTGTTTAATCCCCTCATTTGCATATTGTAGCATTTTTTTGTAATTGTCCAAAGTTTTCTCATTCCTGAAGATGACCCAATAAAGGTCGAAACGTCGAATCATGGCCCCCCTTTCTTTATTCGGAGTAACGTTCGTTATGTTATTTAAACGACTCTGGCGTGAAGTTTCAAAAATTATTTGTTTGCTATTACTGGTAAATCTATTAACTTTATCAACTTGTGATCAAACTGATGATCCTTGCTTCATATATGTTAATAGATTTCAATATGTCGCTATAAACTTATGGAAAACATGCCAATCTTTTCCATGTCTGCAAGACAAATACAACGACTTATTAACTTACAAACTTAGTAGGATACTATCCATACTTTGTTTCACTGAGTTAAACTATAATAAGAAAATATGTAAAAGTATAATTTTAAGAAATGAGATAAACAAAATAATTCCGTAGTTATTATTTATTATTTTACTCTTTTTTTTATATTTTGAAATGGTTTGAAATGTTTATATTATTAATTTGTACTAGTTTTGAGATAATAAATACATCTTGGTCGTCAAGCTTGGCAGCCAGCTATACTTTTAATTCCATTCCTGGAAATTGACACTGACTTCGATCTTGTTGTCAACGAACGCTCCCTTGATGAGCGTGCTGATTTTTACACATCTCACACCGATTGGCCGATTAGTTGGCTTGCGTATATGCCTACGTAGACCTATTTAAAAAAGAATACTGTATAGGCCTAGACCTAAAATGTTTTACGAACGTACAATTTGTTCTGCTAGGTGAGAGTTAAGTATCTGGTGGAATTTAATGAGAGATAGTGTTAGTAAGTACACGCAGGTGGGCGGCATTAACAGAAAACCAGTCGAATTATCAAGAGCATAAAGGCAACAATCCGGTGTATGCTGATGAAGACGATCGCAATTTTAATGATATCAAAATGATAATGAATTATGATTGTGGTGACATGCCTGCACAGTAGATAAAAACTTACAACTATTATATAAGATAGGCCTATGAAAAATAACATAGGGCCTAATCTAGGAGAAAATGCTTAATTTTGAACCCTTGCACAAAATATGCACAAATGCATACCGGTATTTTGATGCTGTTGATGATATCGATGATGAGGACAATGATTCAGATTCATTACAGATTATTATTATTATTATTATTATTATTATTATTATTATTATTATTATTATTATTATTATTATTATTATTATTATTATTATTATTATTATTTGTTATTTTGTTATTATTAATAGGCCTATAATTATTCTAGCCGGACGTGGAAGAATTATAATTCCTCCATGGTTGGAGAAAGGGGGTGTGACCTCAGGACCCTGGGGATTGGAAGGCAAGCATCTACTTAATAACCAATCGAGGATAATATTGTGATGACATTTAGGCCTACGCGAATTT
This sequence comes from Anneissia japonica, assembly GCF_011630105.1. Lineage (NCBI taxonomy): Eukaryota > Metazoa > Echinodermata > Crinoidea > Comatulida > Comatulidae > Anneissia > Anneissia japonica. The sequence continues at coordinate 774,016 of NW_022721637.1, read as the reverse complement.
GTAAATGTTTCTGTATCATTAACGAAGTAACCATGGCTCTAATAGCATAATTCCAATATTGGTACACATTTCTAATGACGTCATTGCTGAATATCAACAAAAGCGAATAATACTAATACCTCTGTATCAGCCAATACAAGTTTACACTGACGTATTCAATTTGGCTTTAATATAGTCAGATATTTTCCCATAAAATCAATATATGACTGTGAAAAATAATTTCTTATTAAAACGTTATTTTTAAATTAGAAATTGACTATATCAATAGGTGGACATTTTCTGGTGACGTCATTATTGGTCACTGAATTGAATATTAAGAAGTCATTAGAACATGGCCAAGTAGCTACGTAGATCCATCATGGGTAAAAAACTCATTACGCAACGTCCCCATACATATCATATTTTCTTTTGTAAACTATCTAATTCAAGAAATGCTTTTAATAACGTTTACAAAAATTGCTTATTATTATATTAATGTTATTTCAAGTGACAAATTAAATCATATATGTGAAGAATCAAATTGCAATAGGTCAGCGAATTTATTAATAAATCGACCATTACAGTAATTAGATAAGACTGCGTGAACAGCAGTACGATAGTACGAGAACAATAGCTTAGACTGCACAGTGGGAGAACAAAGACGAGACACCACTTAGACTAGAACACAACGATTAGTTCCTAATAAAATAATATATGCTGAATTGGTGAAATAGGCCTACACGTTGTCTCATTATTGATAAAACCGACTTATTGTAACCCTGGATTCCGGCGTAAGTGGTCGCTTCGTAATAAATAAAAAGTACAGACCTTCTGTTTTTAACGCTAAAATAAACAACCCTATATTATATTAAATTTAGTAACACTTGCAAAATCAGTTAATATTTTGTTGCGATCGCATTTAATAATTTTGCAAGGAATATGCATATAATTATAAAGTATTTAGACATTTTTTGAGATGGTGAAAAAAATGCACATTCTTTAACTATTTATTATTGTTACGCCCACAAAGTGTGCAGCCTCGTATTCAGGACTGAAATATATTATTTAACACACTTGCGCGATGAAGTTACACACTTGGGGCACCAAATCGTCGTGCAATCTTAGTTTGCAACGTTGCAATATACTGTATATCTAATCATACTAAAATAGTATATTACATATGAATATATTTTACTTACCCTGAGAAAAAAATCTATGCAGCTCTTACAAGAGCTTGCATGTCTGCAGCCGCATATATCACAGGGAATAGCTGCCGTGTCTTTTGTTTAGAGGTGTGCGTGTAATTCACAGCGATATTGGTAACGAGCATGTTGTCGTGTCATATACGTTCTGACGTACTATATGGCATGGCACATTCCATATTTGGAAAGTCACTTATTCAACCAATGGTAACCAATGACGTCACGGTCGTCAGATGAATGCCAAAATATCACTTTTTCAATATTTTAACAACGCACAAAATGTAGAATGTATGGATGTATAATGTATTCCTAAATTTCTTGCTTTTATGGTTTGATCAATATTTGTAAAGGCTAGTGTGAGTTTTTTCATAACGATCATCATACTGTACAGTATTATAAAACACATAAATACGGTAGGCACAAACGAAGTACAGTTCAGTATTGTAATGTTTATTTACGTTTTGCGCATCTTTTGTGACAACTAGACCTCAGGTCAATGACATTGTGGAAGTAAAAGGAGGTATGCGTGACCAAGTTAAAAGTATTCTGTTAATAATGTAAACATAATAACAGTAATTATGTAATAAATCAATTTATAAAATAGAAATATAATTGTTATATCAAATTTTATTATTTTTGATACCTAAAAATAACGTTAATATTTTTAAAATGACGGTACTTTGATTATTGAATTAAGAATAATAATATTGACTGTTTCAGATAATATGGCGGTGGATATGAGTTTATTGAGGTAAACATCGGCGGAAGGAAGAAAGTGTGTGGCGGTTTCGTTAGCCTAATGACAATGTGTTTAAACACTGTAATTTAAGCATGTCGTCTGTATATAAACCGTCATTCGGTGCATTTGACAAGTAAGTGTGAAATTATAACAGTTGTCATTCTTGAACAAACGATATTTCGGAAGGCTTAGGCTAGGCAGGCAGGACTAGGCTAGACTAGGTAGGCTAGGCCTAGGCTAGGCTAGGCTTAAGTCAGAAGTCGGCAACCGAACCGACGACGAAGGGCATGAAGCAGGCCATGCTCTGACTAGCCTACTTAGCATAGCTAGGTAGACTAGTTGCAGCAAGGCCTAGTTAGAGGCATCTAGAAGAACTCGATCGAGAAGGGCATGGGGGCTAAAGCTTAGGAGGAGGAAGACACCTATTGACCTATGTACATTCTGAGAAATGAATTATCAATGGTTATAACTTGTTGTTTAATATATTGAAATTTTTTTATGCAACTGTACCAAAATGAGGATCTACATAAAAAGATGGAAAGGGTAGCTAGGCTTAAAAGGAAGTGTTAGTGACACCCACTGGCTGGCCATCACACTGCAATGACCCGGTCCCAGTAACAGTATTCCGTGGGTTAGCTCAACTGCGCAGACCGGCGCATCCACTGGCATGGAACTGGCATGCGCACTAATCAGCCGACCCTGGGAAGCCCTCAAAGAAAGGATGTCACTTCAAGTCAAGACTTGCTATCACTGTACGTCATACACAAGGTTGTAGTATCTTAGTGCACGTGAAAAACCTGTCACGGTAAATACCAACATTGGCTATTTTAAAATAGGAGAATAACGCAGCGTCATTGTGCAGAATTGCATATGGGCGTAATCAATGACTACAGTACCTACAACGACAGGGGCTGAAATGAACCATACCATCAGGGTAACCCCCTAATCATCCAAAAGACACTCCTTTAAAGTGTACACAAGCCAGATGTGTACACTGGACCTCCAATTTTAAGTCTTTATAGAAGAAGTCTTGGTCCTGCCAACTGAACCCTATGTGAAGAGCAGCCTAAAACAGTGCCGATGAAGTACCCTACTGTACCTTGCTGCTTGGCCACTAGACTCACCAAGCAGCCGAGCCATAAAGTCATCAGAAAATGTAGTGTATTGGTTCACTAAACATGAAACTCAATTAATGTAAATAAAAACAACATGGAAGGATGTATGCTAGGTCAAAAAGCCACTAGCATTGCAAAAAGTAATGGAAGTGGGCAGGTCAGTTGGCAAGGTTGCAAGACAATCGATGGGCAAGAGAGAATATCAAAGAGAAGGGTATGTCTGAAGAGAAGGTGGATTGATGACCTAAAAGGCAACACTCCAGATTGGGTGTCTGTAGCTAAGAACAGAGATAGAATGGAAGGGTTTAGAGCAGGGATGTGTCTTGCAGTGAACTGGCACACCCTGAAAATAAAGTAAAATTATCATAAAGTATTATAGGCCTAGATTTAATATTTATATAGACCATTTCAATACAAAAACATTTTTTTGTCAAAAATGCATGGAAATGTGACAAATTAGACAAAATACAAATCTTTGAGATATATTTGTTCCTATTGTGATATATGTATTCTTGATTAAAGCAAACTTTTTTCATTTTCCAATTCCAAATATTTGAAATTGGAAATTTTTGGCTGGGCCACTTGGGACCTGTTGCAGCCACAGTGCAGTGCTAGTACCAACATATAACAGATATTGTGCTTTATGTTAACCTTATCCCACCTAACTCTCATTTGAGGGTTACCTGTATTCGAGGAGCAGAGCGATCTGACTCCAATTAAAACCCGACACTGGCTGGGTTTGAACTATGGTCTAAAGCTCAAGAAGCAGGAACATTACCTGTGTGCCAAATCCTCAGCTCTTTTGTTCCTGTGATTATTATTAACATTTTTTACCATTAGACAATTTAATTGATTTTTCAGAGACACAAAGTTTGCTAAAATACAACCACCTCTTTGTCACATGATTGGGCGTGTCACAGGTGGACTAGCAATGTTGTACAGAAAAATCAAAACAAAACAAATACATTCTCAGCAGGAGTTACATTATGGTAAGGCACTTATTAATACATTTGCAAACGTCTTAATCCTTAGAGAGGTGAAAATAATGTAATAAAGTTTAAAGGTTAAATGTTATTCATTAATACTATCTTCTTAAGCCTTGTCCAGACTTCAATTTGATTTGATAGAAACATGACATGCCTAAATATGGTCATGATGACATCACATCATGACCATATGATATATAGGCACATCATGACTATATATGGGCAGTGTGGACATAGCTGTGTACTAGCAAAATGGAGTCTGAGAGAATCAAATAAAATTTAATTGACCACTAAAGAATTGAGAAATCAGTAAAAAAACAGCACTTTTAAGGCTAATAAAGTATAATTTATTAAACACTCGTAAAATGAAAGCTTGCGTTTAATAAATTATACTTAGTCTTATAGTGCTGTCTGTTTTTTATTGATTTATCATCCAGACTATTACACGGTTACCCCACTATGACATAAATAAGAGTATGTGATGTAAAAAGTAAATGAACACGCCCTTAGGCTTTCACTCAAGATCCCATCGTATTGTTCTATAGAGAATTTGATGTGCCAGAAAATAGTACATGCTGGTAAATGATTTATATTTAATTCTTCAGAAAAAAAATTGTTTTCTTAAGTAAGTTTTATGGCCAAAGCCAAAAATAATATTTTTACTGAAAATAATCAGTATCAGCTCTTGGTGGGTTTAATGAAACAAGGTATAAAAATCATCAATGTAAACCTAGGACCCAGACTTTAGGATGCTAGTATATTAATGACCGACCTATAGCTCCACTTTCACAGGTTCTTTGTTTAATGCCTGATGAAATGCAAACATGCTGAGGATTTTATTTTAAGATTGACTGTATTAAGTGCATAGCCTAATTTATTGACCTAAGTGTATCTGTCGACTGACATTACAATGTGCTGTGCACAAGATGTAACAATACAAGATACAATACACTATTGTCTCATATATCACATGACAGGAAATGTGTTCTCTGGCAACAGTATAGGCTACTGAAAGGTAAAGATATAAAAATTGAGATATTATGTCACAAAAATTTCAAATTTCATGAGTCAGACAGCAAAATAAAAAATTATACTATAAAAAAGTTATAAAATTATAATTCTCATGTGTGCCTCAGAGACAGACCGGTATGAAAAAAAATATGTACAGTAATTCAGATATTGTATCTAATAAAAAGTAACTATTGCTTTGCCTCAACTACTGTAATTGAATATTGCATCTGGGTTAAAAGTAGAGTTGGTATATACAATGAAAAACAATTTCTCAAATTATATCCATTCAATTTTTGTAATTCTTATTCAAGTGAGAATTAACTGCTATATAACCAAACTCCCAATATGAGGCTTTTATTTAAGGCATGGATTTTTTTAGTCATGATAAAATTCCTGGAGTCTCAGGATTTGAACCCAGGACCTGGGATTGAAAGGCAGGCACCTTAACCACTGATGTACAGCTCCATTTCTGAATTATCCAGTAATATTTTTCCATGTCTGGGGGGCCATTGTGTGCACAAATTATGGCCAATAATGTAGTGTCCTTCAGATGGGATGTTGAGTTGTTGGTCATTGTTATGCACATAATACCAACAACTTAACCTCCCATTTGAAGGTTGTCTTTATTATATTGGATTGGAGACATTTCTTGACATTGATTAAATTAGTACATTGGGAGACAATCTCAAACTCTATTCCACATTAGTAATCTATGCTCAGGGGGCCATTATGAACACACAATTAATGGTTTATTGTCTAATCTGACAGAGAAACTTGCTTTCCTTGTAACAGAGACATTATTAATTAGCATGATTGAATGGAAATTAGTTCAAGGTTTATCTAATGCTTAAGTCTAATGGATGATTGCTGTATATAGCTATATATCATGGATTTATTTTGACAGCGTTTTGTGAGAGCACAGAATCTATACCTTTCAAGATTACTTCTTATTTATATACATATATATATATATATATATATATATACAGTATATATACACCCTTTAAGCTGGGCGTTTGTTGCCAGATCGTTTGTTTGTCAGACTTAACAGACTTAGTCTGCCAATGATCGTGTATACTTTTTTCAGGCATCTGATCATTCAAATTATGTCATTTTTTTAATTGAACAAGGCTCTCTTTACAAGTCTGATCAAATGTTGTATGAGTTTAACAGAGAAAAATGTAATAGTGTACAGTATGCCTAACTAAGATGTTTAATAATGCACTTGCTTCATATTTAATTAATAACCATTCATGCCTTTACATTTGTTTGAAGATGCACAATGCTCTACTTCATCAAAATTCTGGTTAAAAAATTTTCTGATTGTGATATAATGGTATACAGTTCAATAAAAAATCCTTTAAAAAACATTAAACCATACATATAAGACAAATAACATAATAATAGAAAATTGTATCTTGTATTACAGTAGTATGACTGTATGTTTATTATTGGTTTTTTGCTGCAGTTTTCAGTTAAAAACGCTCAAGGAATTATCTCAGTCTTAAGTATACATAGGGAAATTAATAAGGCCACACCCAGTGGATAATCTATAGAAATAAATCTGATGAATATGTTCCCTCAATTGAAATTCAAATAGCTAGAACCTACAGTAATCTATTAAAATCCAATAGTACAATGTAATAAAGCAAATTGTAAGATATAAATTCACATTAAAACAAATTATATTGATATGTGATCCAGCACAGGTCTTATGTTTTATGTTTATAGTTAGTCATGATTTTTTATAAATTGTATAAAATTGTAAATTATAGCTTTATGTGTATTACATTATAAATAATAATAATAATAATAATAATATCTTTATTTCCTGCAAATTTACATATAATGTACAAATGAAATAGGATGGGGTCAGAACAAAGGAGGAACAAGTTCCTATACCCAAATGTTTTGTCTGCCCAGACACGAGTGACTCAATAAAAATAAATAAATAAATAAATAAGTATATAATATTAATTTATATTTATTATTAATATTCGTTCTCTAATTTTAACAACTTAATGTCCAATTTCCAGCCCAGCTTTACACATGCCTTAAATGCAAGACACCTTCAGATTTTCTTTGTCTACAAAGCATGGATATCCCTATAACTTAGGTTATAATGTTTAATCACAGGTTATAAGGAATTAAGTGGACCTAAATCATACTAAAGAAACATGTAGCCAAACAAGTAACAATCTAGTTATCCCACCTTGGAAAATAGTCAAGCAAAACGGACTTTCCTTACCAGGCAACAAAAATGTGGAATGTACTTTACCTAATAAATTAAATATTATCTTTCAAAATGCTGTTACATTCATTCCAAGACAATACACATCTAGATGTGTATAAGAGACAGTATATATAGTGCCTATAGTATAAAGAAAGAATAAATAATAAATATATAAATCTGCACTGATTTCAAACTACAGTACTTTATAAATAATTACTACATTATATTGTTGTCGTTTATAATAATTATAATAATGTCAGTGTTGCTGTTGGTTCACTTCAATTTTTTAGTTTTAAAAGCAGTATCCTATTAAAGACAACCTCAAGTCAATGTCTGCCAAATGTCTTGAAAAAGATGTCTATTTGTACAAGTACCAGTACCTAATAAAAAACTGATTTTATTTTGTTTTCAGAATATGGATCCTGCACTGAAGAAAATGGTGTTTTTAACCCAGGTTTAATTGAGGAAGGTACTGAGATTTAGAATTTTAGTTCCATTTAGTACAAAGTATCTTTTGTATTGAGCTAAATAACTTGGGAAATATCATTCAATACTTTAATTGCTTATTTTGCAATATACTTTTTTTGTGTATAAGAACCAGTCAAATTTTGCTCATTTTATTCTTATTTTTTAGTATTTTCAGCCTTGGTGTTCTTATAAAACGTGTTGTTATAAAACAAAAAATTGTATGCATGTTATTAGCTTTCATATAAAAATTCAAACAAGAAAAAATATGTTTCTTGCCAATTTGCAGATGCATAAATTTGCTGGTAATCATTTTAAGGATTTCATAGTAAAATGTCTGTACATCAATAAAATCTGGATTTTTTTTTTATCAGTATTACATTGGAAGGAATTGACTTTTTTATCTTTACAAATGAATAATCTCATGTGTAAATTTCTCAAGGCTTTTCAAAATGTTGTAACAGAGCAGGCCTTGAATTTGCTGGTAATTATTTTAAGGATTTCATAGTAAAAAGGTCTTAAAAATGGATTCAATAGTCTTTAAAAAAATAGCACATTTCTGTTATATTTAAATTTGTTGTTGTAGCATACAATATTAATTAAATTTTATGTTAATTTATTTTTATCTATAATTATGTTTTGGGCTGTCCATGTAACTAGCTGTGAGGTATCTTGTATCTTCATTCTGCATGCCAATACTTTTTATTTTATTCTCATTCTTTATTCTCATACAAATTAAACATTTATGGAAATCATGCCAAATTTTAATGCACTGTAAATTCAAAAGAAATGCAAATTGAAAATGCTTAAAAATCACTATGTAGGAGCATCAGCACTGTGTGATTCCCATAAAGAAAACTTGTTCAAGCATACACAAATATTTTTTATTTCCAGTGCCTCTGTTGGGTAAAAGATATGAGTATTCAAAAGTGATTGGCAGTGGCATATCATCGGTGTTAGTGCAGGCCGTAGATACTTATAGGCAGAACCAGTATCAAGTTGCTATAAAGATATTGCACACTGACTACAAAATGCTTGGGTGTCAGGTAAGTAAACCTTGTACTACAATCCATCTTTCTATTATGGCTAATAATTTTAAAAGAAGGGATCATTTGGAGTCCCTTATGATCTTTAAACAAGTCTTTTTACCAGGCTGGGGAGTGATGAGTACAACCCGTAGATACTTATAGACAGGACCAGTATAAAGTTGCTATAAAAGTACTGCACACTAACTGCAAAATGCTTGGGTGTCAGGTAAGTAAACCTTGTACTAGTAATAATTCATCCCCTATTATGGCTAAGAATTTTAAAAGAACTGATCATTTGGAATCCCTTATGATCTTTAACCAAGTCCTTTTACCAGGCTTTGGAGTGATGAGTAAGCCGTAGATACTTATAGACAGGACTGATATAAAGTTGCTTTGAAAATACTGCACACTGACTACAAAATGCTTGGGTGTCAGGTAAGTAAAGCTTGTACTACAATTCATCTCTATTATGACTAACAATTTTGAACAAACTGTTCATTGGGAAATCCTCACTGCTCTTTAACCAAGTCTTTTACGAGGCTTAGGAGTGGAGGGCAAATAGTTTAGTACCTCTGTGCTCTAAAACTCAATAGTAAAATGCATTGGAGAGAGCAATTTAAATTTTAATTACGTATGAGGCCAAAGAAGTAAAGAATTGATCATTTGGGACCCACAATCCTCTAAAACCAAGTCTCTTTAAGAGGCATAAGGAATGTAGAGCTCATCATTTGTGAACCTCTCTGCTCTTTATCCAAACCTCTCTGTGATGCCTTGAATGAACTTGTTAAGAGTTGGTACGCCAATGCTGTACAGCCAAGTCTCTTTATGAAGCTTGGAGAGTAATTTGGGACAATGTTCTCATGTTTTACTGAGGCTGTGGCAAATGTGCAAACATAAAATTTTAATTGAAAACATATTAAATTATTGCATGCATTGTATATAATAATAAATGCTAATCTTATAATATAATAAAATTGTCTTTATGTGCTTTACATGAACATAAAGAAACAGAAACATGCAACAGAATTTTGTTGTTGACATTGAACTCTTCTGCTAGTTATTCTTCTTGGCTTGATTTGATTTGTTAAACTTAAGCCAGGCATTCACTGCACTAGACAGTCTAAGGCCGAACGCAACACGACAACGTGCGCGCAGCGGATTGTTTTTTAATGAAGATCCGTTCAGACGACCACTGAAAATCAGCAGATGGCGTCGCGTCGTCTAGCGATCACAGGCAGTGGAGTTGGATTCGCTGTGCGACAGTAGTATGACTGATGTACATCAAAGTGAGTGCCTGGTTTTACTGTGCAGGTTGCATGATTTGACCATGTGGAATATTAGGCAGGCTCTTTGCACTAGACTGACCATGACCATCTTATTTTAACATCTTCAATGCCTCATTTATTTCTTTAGGTCATAACAAGTCTAATTGTGAATCATTTTCTTGTGGTAAACATATTTATACTCATTTGTAACAATGCAAGGCAAATTAATGATTTTTATTTTTTTTTTCATTTACTTCAGTTGAATTTTAATTTTTTAAACTGGTAACCTTGATCAGAATACAGCACACACACACTCACTTAATAAATATATCAGCTTACAATTTTTGTTGTCATGATGCTGTTATTCTTTTTGTAGGATCATTTCAATTTCACATGACTTCACATAAATAAAATTATATCTCTTCAGCTGCAACAGATATTTATTTCTTATATGTATTTATTATTTTATATTTATTTGTTATATGATAGTTTGAAAAAAGATACCATAACACTTCTTGTCTGACACTTTTATAATTTTTTTTCTTTTTTCCTTTATATTTTTTTTGCCATCATATAAAGAATAGAACATGAGAATAAGCCTCAAAACATTTTGTTTTTTATTTATAGGAAGCAGATACAGTGCTTAGACTTAACAGAGTTGATCCCAGTAACTTTTCAAGAATTATTCGCCTTCTGGTAAGTTTTAAAATTCATCCCATGCCTATATAACACACTGCCATGCCAAAATTATAACTGTATGTGATAGCTCACTATTAAGCCTTATTTCTATAAAATTGCTACATGTTATCATACACTCATTTTGGTGATGCTGATTGGTCAGAGAGCCTTCCCAATTGCATTGGAGACAGCTATGCAGTATAATTGCAGTGAAAACTAAGTTTAGTGAGGCTAAGTTTTAGACCCCAACCCACTTGCCTCCTCGGGTGAAGAATACTTTTATTGTTTTTTATTGTACAAAAGAACTGTTTGTTTTGACCCATTAAAATTTGATTAAAACTTAAATTTGGCAGATGATTTTGATTAACAATTAAGTACAGTAGAATTTTGTTTTTACGTACCTCAGTTATACGAACTCTCAGATTTACGTACGCTTTGTATGTATGATGACGTAATAAAAACCCCCCAAAATACTCAAAACAAACGGCCTATGGTTAATACACCTTATGTATAAAGGCCTATAGTTAATATGAGTTTTCCTTACCTTTTCAGAATACTTTCACATTTGATGGTCATTTTTGTATGGTATATGAGCTTCTTCACCCTAGCCCACTGCACTTGGTTTTTAGTAAGAAATTGCCCAAAGATAAGGTGAGTTTAATCAAATATATAACCTTGTCAGTCCTCCATGAAGCTTGAGGAGTGGTGTTTTTTTAATGATTAAACATCCTGGCATAACAAGATTTGAGCTTATAGCCCTGAAATCAATGAAAGTGCCAGAGAAGGTAGGTAGCTTAATCCCGCAGTCAGACATGCTAATCCCCTCTTGCCCACGACCTTGTGTGCTATAAAATAGAAAACTCTTTCATTAATTCTTTGAGCATAATACATTCTAAAATATCTGAAAACAGCTCATAAAGGTTCAAAATTGCACAGGAGACTGAATTCTACCAGGGTTTCACCTCTAGCCCTCACTGGCATCTGATGGAAATTGTCACCCCCATCAGATATCTCCATCAGGCAGCCACTCCCCTCCTCAATGTATATCCTAGAAAGAATTGAAAGATAAGCATCTTATCTTCTAACATAAAGCTCCATACCCTAATTATTTAACCAGGACGGGTTATTTCTAAATTTTTACACAGAGTAAATCAATCATTTGCAAGAATATTCGTGGCACTAAACCCATTACGTGAAGTATCATCCAATGGCGTAGCGTGATGACGGCTATATCACAGTGTGTTCGATCATTACTATTATTTCCTTATTATCTTGTTACAAAGTTGAAATCAGGGCATGGTATACATAACGTTATTTAGTAGGTATAACTGGAGAACTAGGAAAGACATATCTAGATATAACCATCAATTTTAGAGGTATTACCTATGTAAAGCAGGTGTTTGATATGTTTTTCATTGAAATAAACCAGGAAACAATATACAGTATTGGGAAATAGTTTCTTAGTCTTTGAAAACACATCGAGTTACAACGGCAAGTATTAACAGTGTTACAGAGAGCAGACTATTGTTCAACATTGATTGATAGCGATAAAATTCAAGTTTGAGCTGGTCACTGTATACATCTTGCGGTTTTCGTTGATGGATTCTGCATTAAGGATGTTTGCTGTTTAAACATTGATGGATGGATGGAAGTTAAAGCTACAGTATTTGTTGTGTTCATTTTGGTATTCACTATCAAATATTTATCTGTTAGACTCTTAAATCCTTGTCTAGACTATCAAATTCTGTTTGACAAAAACATGTGACATGCCCAAATATGGTCATGATATCACACCATGACCATGTATAGGCACATCATGACTATATATGGGCATACAACAGTTTGTTAGTCTGGACAGAGTTATAAGAAAAACATGTGATATGCCAAATATGGTCATGGTACATCACATCATTATTTTATATATTATTTATCAACCATAGTAAACATTGAAAACATGAATTATGTGGATAAATCTATTTTATAAATAAACTTATAATTTTAAGATTATTTTTTAAAACAGAACAAAATAATGAATATTTGTATTTAATAAACAGGTTTTGCATAGATGCAAATTGATCGTAAATAGGTCTATTAAAGTATTATTAATGTATTATTATTCATTATTAAAGTATTATTCGAGCACTGTTATTATTATTATTATAATTATTAATATTATTATTATTATTACTAATTTATTATTTTTGTTGTTTTATTTTTTGTTTTATGTATGGGGCCTAGACATATGTTTATATTTAATAATTAGAAATAATTATAATTAGTTGTAAAACATATATAATATAATGTTAACAACAATATAGGTTAGACCTAAACAATTATTGATACCATAATGTCATCTATCGATAACAACATAAATTTGATGACCAAATGAAACAGCAGCTTTTAGACTGTGGCAGTGCCGATAGAAAACTGCATTTTTTTTGTCACTGCGGCAGTGCCAATAGAAAATAGGAGCTTTTTTCGCACTGCGGCAATTCCTATAGAAAATAACAGCTTTTTTTTTTTCGCTGTGGCAGTGCTGATTGAAAGCACCAGCTATTTGGCACTGCGGCAGTGCCGATAGAAAACAGCAGCTTTTTTTCACACTCCAGCAGTGCCGATAGCCACTGCCATACCTGACAGGTATCTGATGTATTGATGAATGATTATCCAAATCCTTGTACAATTTACCATTTTTCAGCCTGACAATGGATTTTTTGATTGGCGTTTACATTTATTAGCAATAATAATAGTATGTCTGCCTTCATGTTGAAAATTAAATATCCTCAAGCGTTCATTCTTATGATTGGCTATTACTGTCATTCATAGAGATGCTAACCCTTAGAATAATGTATATTAACAACATATTTATATCATTGGGAAAAAGTCAGAGTGGTTTTGATTTGGGCTCTCAACTGTAAAATGCAGAGCCTGAATCTGACGGTAGCTTTTGGCTTCCAACTGATCGATCATGAGTACATGTCAGGATATGGATCGATGTTGAATGTATTTGTTCTATTCTAAATATCCACGCACTACTAAGGATACTGCCTAGGGGGGTGGAGAAGGCTGTACATTGAGTATGATTGTTAGTCTTTTCAAAGACTAGGAATGATAATAATTTGAAGCTGTTTGAGATTTTTGATGGGAGTACTATAAATATATGCCAGAACTTTAATATTTTTTAATCAACAGATATACAGATAATGTTTAAATAACAGGATGTTGAAACATTATTTCTAGAATGAAGATTCCTTAAGAAGCCCCAAAATAGGTCAAAAGCTCAAAACTAATGTCCTTTTCTTTATGTGGAGTTATGTTTATTATATATTATTATTATAACATTAACACAAGGTACTGCCTCCTTAATACCTATTCATCTGTTAAGATAAAGTAAGCTTGAAAGAGTCCAATTGCATTTCTAAAGTACAAATAAGTGACAAGTATTTTAATAGTAAAGCCATTGTACTGATTAGGAAGCCAATAAAACATCATTTTAATGATTACTCAAGCACTGCACAATTAATTAAAGATAATTCACATAGGGTGTGCTCATATCAAGTTCAATGTATGACACGCTTTTTTCATATTTAAAAACCTCTCCTATGTGTACTTTATAGTAATGTGGTGTAGTGAGTCGTAAGGGCTTGTGCTTACAATCAAAAGTTCAAGGGTTCAAGTTTTGAGTCTGATCACATATTTATGTGCTGGGGCAAGGAACTCTTTTTGCATATGCCTCTGTACCCACACGTTAAATGGATATCTGGCAGAATAGTAATTTAACCTGTCCAGAGTTTCATAAACTGTAACCAGAGTACTCATGACTATGGAATAGAGATGGTTTCACACTGATTACTTAGAAATATTATGACCAGGGAGTTAAAGTGGGAGTAAGGCATTACACACTGTAGATACAATTTTTTTTAAGTTCCTTGATAGACTGGGATTGTCATAGCATTTTTTTATATAGTGCAGTAGCGAACAATAGCTAATTCATGTGTCCCTACTCAAGGGTGTTCCAAATTAGCTAATCAAATGGTTCACTGCATTTATTTATTTATTCAACTTTCTTTATACTGGATGGCACGCTCAATGCAAATGCACTGGTTTTCGTTGTGGTCCAGTTGTAACATAAAAAATACAAAAGGGATAAAATGAAAAGGAAAAAATAAGGAAATTTTAACAAAAAGGACTTAATTACAAAATAGAGAGATTAATTATTTTAGAGCATTTTTAAAGGTATTTTGATTTAAATTCTGGAAATCCCTAGTTATGTTACTAGGTAGTTCGTTCCAGTTCATGGATGCTCATTAGTGAAAGGTCCGTTTTCCTTGACAAATGTTCCACTGTGGAACTAAAAGATGATTATTTGTCTGACTTTGAGTATTTTTATCATTTTTGAGAAAAACAAACATCTTAATTAAATAGGAAGGTGCCAGTTCTTGAAGACATTTAAAAGTTATGAATAATAATTTATAATTTATCTGCATAAGTTTCAAACCATGGGCCAGAGCCTACAACAATAAGCCACTTTTACAACAACTTTTATTACGATGCAAGCGGGGGTATTATAAATGCTTAAATAAACCCTTAAACTTAATATAAACAACCAAAAGGTGGATTTAAAAGCCCTCTATTTGATGTACAAGGTGCATGTAAATTAAACAGAGGAACTAGGTTGCAGTCATAACAAGAATTCATTAGAGATAAAGTAACACCACTGTATAATTGCTTACTTTATACACCAATATTTATGACATCTGCTTTCATTTGACAAATTAGTTTTATGGCAACCTGTTAGGTGTGTCCATACACCTCATTTTGAACTTTCCTGGGAGGAATGTTCTCAATATTCATGGTATTTGTTTTTATTTGACACGTTAAAATTATTGCAACTTCGTAGATGTGACTATATTATTTGACTCGTTTTAAACATTTTTGCGGTGTTGGGGACGGAGGTACTTTTCTCAATAATTTTGGCATTTGTTTTTATTTGACACATTGGTTTAATGGCAACATACTAGGTGTGTCCACATGTTGGACTTATTTTAAACATTTTTGCACACCATCATAAGATTTACAATGCAGATACAAAATACAAAAGTTATTTATTTGTCAAAACAGACAAGAAATCAAACAGGGGACCAAAAGGAAGTTGGAAGTTGAAAAATGAAGAAGTGATTCTAAATGTTGTTTTGTCTATCATCATTTGCCATAGTATTTGATTGTTTTATGTTGTAATTGTTTAACAAAGAAAATAATATAAAAAAAAACTATACATTGAATAGTATTATACAGTATTATTGCTGTTGTTTTCATGTTGCTGGTGTTGTTGTTAATGCTATTATTAAATGAATGAATTTCAGAGGATGTCACCGAGGGAATCAAGGTAGTCGACTTTGGAAATGCCATTCACTGCATCTTTAATGAACTTGCTCTTTACTATAATGATTTCCATCTTCAGACATTACTGTACAGGGCACCAGAGGTAAGTCTTTTCGAGTGCCAGATACAATAAAATTTTTAACCCAATGCTAGATTAAGCAAACATAGCACCAAAGTATTAATATTTGATTTTAATGTTCTTTCACATCAGGCACTCAAAGAAATACCAGAAGCCATGCAAATCATTCTCCTCTAGGAAATTCTTCTCTTATCTTTTAAAAATCACAAACCCATAGAACAAATAGAGATGTCTTAACTTATTCGTACCATTATCTATTAGAATTCTTAATCAAAATATAAAATAAGTTTTAGGACCTAATTATAAATATTTTGTTCTTTGTTGTTTTGTATTAATCTTGCATTCTGTTTTGCAATGTGTATACAACTGATTTTCCAAGAGGACACAAATAAAGAAATCTTGAAATCTTATACTGTATGAATATTTTCCTTAAATAAATAAAAAATAGACAAAAAATGAAATAATGAGACCGTAGCATTTAAATAAGAACCTAACTCTATATATAGTTTTTGCTGCCTTCATCTGTTCACCAGATTCAGCCTGAAGTCTGCTGGTGAATGCATGTGGTGAGAAGTGTTCCTCTTTTTATTAATCTAACCTTTGTATTTTTACGAGATCTTACATTAGCATTTGAATGTTGCATAGACAAGTCTAGACTCGACCTTCTGTTTAAGCACTGTTTCTATGTACTAATTTATGTGGTTGCTATGTGAATGTTACACATATTCTTATTGCTATTACTCAATATTGACCTCTACTTTAAAAGGTGAACAGGTTTTTTTTGTATGAGATTTCATACATTTCACCATACATTGTTCACTATCTGATTCTAAGCTTCTGTGTAACAATTTAAATGTTCCTTTATATTTGAAGTTGATTTTTGGGATCCAAGTTTTTACTCATGCTACAGTATTTTTTTTGCTTAGCTTTTTTTAAAACATTGTTTTTTTCAATTCTTCATATAGACTATTTACCTGTTCAGTCAAACTATTGATCACTTATGATAATTGTTTACCTCTGGGACAGTGGTGGCTCTAGGATGCATTCAAGGGGGAAGCTGTGCGATAGGGGGGTCTGCTGACAATTCCTGACAGACCAGCAAGATCTGGAATGTGTAAGCCCTGGTGTTGCCTGTGCGGGGCCAAGCCCTTTGCACCTAAAAAATCTTTCGGCCCATGTTAAGCAGTACTGAGATATATGTATTATGCCTGGAGAATTAAAAAAAAATGCCTTCTCTGATGAATCATGATCGACTGGAGAGAGGCATTGGTCTCCATGGTTTATTAAGCCCTCTGCCACCTTGCTTGGCCTGCCATTGTTCTCAATAAAAAGTGGTATTTACTGCCAACTGTTTTTTTTTTGTACTGTAGCAGTGAGCTTGGGAGATTTCAAGCATTCTCCACTTGTTCACAATGCATCACAGCCAATCACAGAATGGAAAGTTCAGGGTGTTTACATTTTTAACTTGCACAAATGATGATTGCTGGCTCATAATAATGGTGACACAAACGTATCACTATGTCCCTTTAATAATTAAAGGGGCATTAAACCTTCCTTCTAAAAAGTTTTTTCATTGCAATTACAATATCTATATTTAGATAGGATGTGGGTAGTAGTAGTGTAAATTCACATGGTATTATTTAACGTAAGCAAAGTGAAGAAGGAATGTTAGCTTACTTGTGCATAGAAAATTAAGATTGTAAAGATCAATTTGTGATTATATTTGTTTAGAGTTTTAGGCATTGTGTGACCTGCAGGTGGAACACTAATGAGATTCATCTTGCATTTATTATTAGAACTATGATCATATTTATATAACAGTTTCTTTGGCATGTTTGTATTGTAGTGCATGCACATGGCCTAAAGGATTTTTGGATGCTAATTACAGGATGCTGAATTCAATTGCTCACATATTGTGTAGCTATTTTCTTCCTAACAACTACCCTACTTAAGGTTGGATATGATCTGATCTGATTTGTATCAACTCACAATCTAAACCTACATTATTTATCCAATCAAAGTACTCTTACCTCATTTTATATAATTAGTTATTTCAATATTTTCTAAAATAATTTAAATTTCTTTATTTATTATATACAGTAAATACATGTACTTGATAATTTCCACATTTGGTTTAATGATACAGTAATAATTAATACATTGTTTGGGAATATATATTTAAAAATTGTTAATAATCTTATTGATGAATATTGTTACTAATATTACTATTATTAGTATTATATGTTATAATGATAATATTGGTGATAATATTATTATTTAATTTTTAAAATTTTTGATATTATTGTTTGTTATTTTTTATTTATAAAGTTAGTCTTTAAAATAACAAATGAAAATAATGTTATAAATAATTTATTGGGTAAAATAAAATTATTCATAAACTGCATTTAATTGAACCATAAATTGTTATAGAATATAGTCTTTTTTGATAAATTCCATTTCCTTTTTACAAGTGATCTCCTTTCCTAATTTCATTTCTTTGTCATATTTTCATTTACCTTTTTGTCTCAAATGATTCGGCTATATGCAATGATTACATCTCTAATTTCAGTGTTCGTTCTGTTACTATGATGACCTCATGGGCTGAGGTGTTTGCTAATTATCTAGGGGCCTCACCTGGATATCCAGGGCAAGGTCTTCAACTCTCAACTCCCAGGGTAGTCAAAATAAATGCATTCTCAACTCTCAACTCTCAGAGTAATATGAGCAGTAGGTGCCCGCATGTTTTAACCTAGGAATTAAAGCGGCATGGAACCGTTCATGGCACAGTATACAAGCAGTATTAGAGGGGTAAAAAAGGAATGGAGCCTGGTTTGTTTTTTTGTGTGTGTGTGTTTGTGTTTTTTTGGTAAAAATGATTGATTTGACAATATTGACCAATTTAATATATTTAGAAAAATCTGCAAAGAGAAAATTTTCTCTTGTAAGCAAAAACATTTTAACAAAGCAAAACTTAAATTACTACAAAAAAGGCTTCATCTGCAAAATATGTATGCATGCTTGCACAAACAAAAGCCAACGCTATTTTAATCTTTGACCACTTTGACTTAATAATTAGACTAATTAGCATAGTGCAGTATGGGTCTTTGTTCACATACTCCCATTAGAATTCTGGTGCAATTGCCTCCGGGCATTTTGCTTTGATATCTGAGACAAGCGCAAAGCCGCAAATATCATGCAAATTTGCATGGTAGCGATTTAATTGATTAAATTCCATACGCATAATTTATATTGAAAATAAAGATAATCTGTCTACAATAACAGAGAGGGTGGAAGGTGAGGAGTTAATGGTGTTGTCAATTTGATATCATAAAAGTACATAATCCAAGATCAGATCAGTACATAAAATGTATATACATGCAATGCAATGTAATTACTGTAAGGTTTTAAGAACAGTGTTTGAAAATAGTGACCCAAAGTAGCCATTATTATCTGGAAAAATGTACAATATGCCTGTTTATGATGAATGAACTGTTATCTTGAATTTCTACTTAATCATATTATCAATCAACTTAATTTTGATATCCACCCTATCCTATTAAATTGATTACTCCATACATTGCAATTCATCTACCCATGTTCATTAGTTTAATGTTGTGAAAACCAGTTTATGTTACTGTGCTCTCTCTTTTTTTTTTTTTTATTACATTTTTAATTTAAAAAGATGCAATAAAAAACCCCTAGGTGTTGCAAACATGGAAACACTGTGCATCTCCAAGGCAATAATGAAGGTATATTAGTGCAAAAATATGCAAATCATTCAACAACAAAAATTGTACAAGATTGTTCATACAAAAGAGAATAACAACAATGTATCAGTATAAAAGCAACAATCAAGTACAACCAACCAACTAGAACAGAACAATTTTAAAACAGGACTGATTGTCAGGACAGCATTCCAAATACATGGAATTTAAGAGTATATATATATATACAAATATTTATATGTAGATATTCATTTAATTTTCTGTGAATTACAAAAAAGTGATTGTAAAAAGAAAATTCAAAATTCAATAAGTATAAATAGAAAGGTGATTGTATATTTAATGATGATTATGTTGATTAGCCAATCTGCCAAATGCCCACTTTACAGTGATGTAATCCTTTTGCTCAAGTGGGTGAGATTGATCGTTATCCAATCAGAAGTTTGCTGTTTCACTGTTCAGATAACCTGCCAAATAAATATAAATGCAAATTGTATAGCGATGTATTTTTTTTTAGCAATTTCCATTACCCTTCAGTTTACATTTATTTTGTTTTTTTACCATAGAAACTAATAGCCTCTGCATTTAGTTTTTACTGTAGTGTGTTGTACTTGAAGAAATAAATTTATGATAATAATATATTATAATGATAATTAATATTAATAGGCCTAAAGGCCTATACCTTATATATATATATATATAAAGGCCTGTTTATACTTCAATTGCTAAAAAGCAATTGTTCATATAGAAAATAAAAGAAATAAGAGAAGTTTGTACACTAGAATGATTCAATAACGATTTATCAGTTATGCGATAACAACATATTTTGACAAATCAAATCAGATGACATCATAATCATGGAAAAACATTAAAATCGTAGTAGTAGCAACGATTTTATCGTTTTTCCATGATTATGACGTCATCTGATTTGATTTTTAAAAATATTTTGTATACACGATATATTGTTATCGAATCGTCCTAGTGTACAAACTTCTTTTATTTCTTTCGTTTTCTATATAAACAATCGCTTTTTAGCTTTTTTATCGTTATCGTTGAAGTATAAACAGGCCTTAATAGTGATATATAATGGTATAATGTCCTATCTTTGAATTACAGCATTGATACATGGTTTTAAAACAAGGCTTTAAGCCCTGTTCAAACTATCAACTTTTATTTGACATGCTCAAATATGGTCATGATGACATCACATCATGACTATATGTGGCAAAGACAAGCCAAACCAGTCACTTGTCGCAAATCGTGTTTCAGAGAAAATGGCCAAAACATGCTGGAATGTCAAATTTTTAAAAATCTATTTTATTGCACTAAACTAATCTTTACATATCTATACATCATTCTATGCTATTATTTTCCCCATTTTCAATATTAAAACAACACTTTTTAAGGATTTGATGATAGTTTCTGCATGAGAAATGCCTGAAATCATAAACTTTGAAGGCTGATTTCTCATACATTGTTCTTTAAACAGCTGTATGTTTAAACGCTTGTAAATTCATAAATAAATGTCCGATTTGAATGATTTTTTTACTATTTTATAGCTATTATTTTACTCTCTAACACTGTATTAATAACTCAAAATCGATTTTTGCGACGAGTGACTGGTTTGGCTTGTCTTTGCCACATATATGGGCACATCATGACTATATATAGGGACATCATGACTATATATGGGCACATCATGACTATATATGGGCACATCATGACTATATATGGGCACATCATGACTATATATGGGCATAACATGACTATATATGGGCACATCATGACTATATATGGGCACATCATGACTATATATGGGCACATCATGGCTATATATGGACATATACAACTTTTAGTTGAATAATGTGATAATGTGGACAGAGACTTAAGCTTTGTGTTTGTGTTTGACATTTTATGTGACAAATAAATGTGATGTGTGCCCACATAATGTGATGTGTGCCCACATAATGTGATGTGTGCCCACATAATGTGATGTGTGCCCACATAATGTCGATCATACCACAGTTTTTTATCACATAAAATTTGATAGTGTAGTGGACATTGATTTAGTTCAAATTTATGTATATTTATCATGCGAAATAGAATGCTTTACATACATCCTTGTTGCATCTAAAATGGAATTAACTTAACCTACTAGCATTTCTAGTTGACCTAGTTAAGATTTGATCATATTTGATAGTTTATGGGGTATGTGAGCTCCGGCCTTAGGCCTTTAATTATACTTAATGCTGGGATACATTGTTAAAATGTACTGTATTTACATTAATTTTATATAATATAAGATTGTATAGAAATGTTATTTAGAAATGAAGCATTGAAAGAAATGAATGAATAATGATAGAATTATGTAATAACATAATGCTGATACAGATGCTGGTAAAGGTTAACATAACAATAATCATAATCATATTTGTTTTGTCCTCACACCTTATATTATTGTAAAGTCATCATCCTTTTTGTTTTATAATTTGACGTAATCCATGGTTTCCATAGAATCGCTACATAGTTGCTACAGCATTATCACTGCAATCCTTGCACTGTGTAGCTGTTGGCGATTGTGTGTAGCAAATTTTTACAGAAACCAGGCTTTAAGCACATTGTGGAGGCACTGTGAAATATGCACTAAAGATGTAAATTATTATTATTGTTGTTATTATTATTCTGATTTAAATACGTTAACATAACAACTCTAGCCTGGTTCTCACGAAAGCCCTAGTATCTGGATCGGGAGCTAACAGTTAGTGCTAATCGTTAGCACCTGCGTAAGAACGCCCGATCGGTTAGCGGTATCCGGATACCGCTAACGGTTAGCAAGCGCTATCGGTTAGTATGTTGAGCGCGTTTCTATCATCAACCAGTCACACGTACGCGTTTACAATTTCCAGTTTCTTATTGGCAAGTGATTCGATCATCATATTTTTGGTATCCGGATCGGGATTTTCTCGTATGGACGCACGGCAGCTAACGGTTAGCAGGATCCGGATCCTGCTAACGGTTAGCAGGATCCGGATCCTGCTAACCGTTAGCAGCCGTGTGAGAACATAGCCAATGATAACAATAGTATTAATGAAATGTAATGAAAATAATGTTATTGAAGAAGTACTTTCAGGTTTGAACATTAAAGTCCAATATTTAAATTGCTTATCTAATAAGTCTCATTTAAAAAAATTTGAACGATAAAGTAAGAGATCTTTATTAGTATTAAGACTTGCATTTCATTTTGGAGCCCCTGGCTGGGTCCCTGGATTCTAAGGCCATGCCTTGTTAACACATCTAGGTGCCATTATAATGAAAACAAAATAAAAACAGTAAATCTAACACTGTTTTTGGTTTAACTACTTTTGAATGTTGAGATCACTGTATACAGTTGGTCATCATTAATCATCCATGTCATTCAATTTACATTCTTGTTTTGTAAATTCATGTATCATTAATTTATAACTGTACTCTGAAGTTCCTTTGAAGTTCATGCAGTTTGAATCATGTGTTATGCACACTAACTGCCCTTCCTCTTCATTAAATCATTCAAGTCTGTTTCCTATCCAATTATCTTACTTTTTCTAGTATCATAATTATTCTGGGAATGCATCACAAGAGGCAGATACCAGAATCAGCTATCATCTTGCCCTCTGTTACCATGTTCTCTTCCACCAATTCTACATTTTACTACCACTATGTCCATCCTTCCCATTTGTTGCACTTCATCACCCTTTCCTTCATTTTATTGCCCACTCCTATCACTAAAATTTTATGTGACAAATGTGTGTGATGTGTCCATATTTAGGCATGATGATGTCATTACACCCAAATATAGGCATATCACATTTGCAGTACTTGTCACCTAAAATTTGATAGTGGAGACAGGGCTTTACTCTGTCCTTGTCTTTAAAGTATCTTTGCTCTGATTCCTATTGTTGTTTTATGACTACCCTTTTTTTTTCTGTCTCACTATTATGGACCTCTCTCTTCTGCTACTCTTCTTTACATTCTGTCTTTTCTATACGCCATTCTTTGCCCTCTTTTTGTCTCTTCCCTTCCTCTTCTCATGTCGTTTCTTTACACCCTTTCCTGTCATATTTTGTGCTTCTCTTTTCCTTGACTCTTCTGTCTCTTTTGTGTACGGTCTTTCCTACCATCTATCTTGTACCTCTCTTCCTTTCCGCTGTCTCTTCCCTCTTTTCCCAATCCGGGGCATAGCCATTGTGTACAAGTTGCAAAGCTAAAGCTTCCTTGTGTCTGCCACAAGATTAATGTTCCTCGAGTTTACAGTCACACATGGGAAGCATAAATGATTAGATCCTGCATAGTGATTCACAGCATTTTGCTTTAGTAGGCACTTGAGAGGTTGGCTGCCACACTTTGACAAACCAACCCAGATCACGTTACACAAAACACAAGTATTAGATTGCAATCATTAAAAGATCTTGATGTGCCACCCTGTTATACATTCTAGATTTATAGTCCAATTGAGATAACTTGAAATATGTTTTCAAAACTGAATGATACAGACTGATCAAATTGTTGTCATTTTTCGCAAATAAACCAGAAGCTAGTGACAGAATCGTAGGCTTGGCTGGCCAAGAGGTTACCAATGTGTTCCTCATTGGAAGAAATTGCTGTATCATATGTCCTCATAAATTATACGTAGACCTTCGGGTTACTAATATTTTACAAGATCGAATGTCGTGATCAATTAAAACTTGATGACACTTTCATCTTTACGCGAAAATTATCTATTTGAAACTAAAATAAGCTCAATTATACCATAAAATCGCATTCTATAAAAGCATTCATGAAGATATATGTATATGTGCCCGATCACTACATTATTTCAGTGTGAAGTTTATTAAAACTAATTATATATAGTATGTAATTATCAAATACAATAATTAAGTTGTCATAAAGACTTTCTAACAACCATGCAAATGGCATACTGTTGAATGCTTGGTACTATCAATACCATTTTTTTTTTGCTTACATTATATTAATTTATACAACTGTAGATACCAGTTCTAAACAGATGCATTTATTAATATTATGTTAGGCCTGATATTTCTTGAAAAATCTCAATATTTGTAAGAGACAGGGGGTGGGGAGGGTGGTATCTTTTGAGCAAAGTAAATTTCCAAGAAATTGGAAATAGTTCTATTGGCATTCCATCCAATATTCATCATCATATCAGTGATGTGCCGTACCATAGAAACAACCCAAAGAAGCCATGCATTTAATACCAATTGTCAGTTTGCAATTATTTCCCACTAGTTGTCATTGTGTCTATCGAAGGTAAAAAATTGAAGCGTGCCACAAAGATTAAATTCCTTAGCTATGTTACTGTACCTAGGATACAATATCATTTTGTACTTTTTCCTGGTAGGTCAGTGTATATAAAATAGTTCATTATTTTATTGGGTTTTAAATGAGATTAAATTACTGGTTGGCATTGGGACTGTTGATAAAAATGAAGTGGTGATGTTTCCATTTCATGTCTAATTTTTGTTTTTCTCCACTTTTTGGTTGTTTTTTTCTGGGTTGGTTCCCAGTTTTTTTCCTGCTGTGTGAGTATAAAGTTCATTGAAGCATAATCGCATTAAGCCCAACTCAGACATCGTCGTACGATGCAGCCTGATGCGATTTGTTGTTGTGTTGGGTTTGTGTGAGTTACAGTAAACTCTGGCGTGATAGTTCTGCGCAGGGACAGTCACATACAATAATAAACATGTTAAATAAATAATAAACATATAAATTTTTTATGTATCAATTTTCATGTATCAATCCTGTTATGGGCGACACTGGTCGCTGTTGGATGATGTTGAAATAAAATTAAAAAAAAAAAAAAAATGTTCAGTATTCCCACAATGACTTTAAAGACTCTCCCCATCAATAATCAGGCTGCATCAAATGACACTGTTGGATTTGGGCTTTACATGATTCTAGGACTGACATTATTATTATGGTTGTTATTATTAGTAATAAGTGGTAGTAGAAACGTTACTGTTTGTATTATACTAAACCTAAAAGGTAATATTAAATATTTGAACTGCATACTTTGTATAGTGATACTATTAATTGCATGTTATGTGTTTGTTTTGGGGTATTGTCGGTGTTTCCATTCTTGGTATTGACTGTGATAATTGTATAAATTGCATTGAAGTACCCTGTCCTCCAAATGAGATATTAAGCTGTTAATCCTATCAGCATAATGAACTCAAAAAAAGAGTGGGATTTTTGCTGGTGAAAGTCTGGATCAGTTCACTTCCGGTCATGTCATCCTGTAAATGCCTCTGCTGTTGCGTATTAAGTAAAAGGAATTGTAAAAGAATGACTTGCTGTTGGCAATATATCTGTGTAAATATATAAATCATATTAAGTCAGATGTGCTATGAATATTGTACAATTAAGCATCTTACAGTCAGCCAAAGTCTGAATCGTATAATACAAACTGCAGTGTATAGTGACAGCAAACAGTTCATCAATCTGCAGTTATATCTTATTGTAACTGGTAATTGTAAGTATATGGATGTATTCCGAATTAAAAAGAGAATGAATGAATGTACTCCAAACACACTTTAAAATTATTATTATCATCATTTTTTTTATCTCTAAAATAGCTAAATGTTTGAAATTGTTTGATTTTTATCTTTAATTTACTTATTTCTTTTTATTTTTTAGACATTATTTCAAATTAGGAATTAAATATTTTGGTTGGGCCCATTATTACCCCATAGTACAGCGCCAAAGCCAACATGGAACAGGTACATTATCCGTTATCCTGCCTAACTCTTATGCAAGAGTTATTTGAGCAGCCGAGCAAACAAACTCCAACTTCAACCAATACCAGCTGGATTTCAACCAGGTTTTTCAGCACAAGATGCAGGAATATCACCTCAGCAAAACCACAACCAAAAAAATCTAATTTTATTGTAGAAAAAAAAATTCCAATTTGACATTGACAAGAAAGCAGACACTAGCAATCCAATTACTGATATTGATTACCAGCCAGTTTATGCAGAGTCTATGCACAGAATATCGACATTGTATCATTTTAGTCATAATTGAAGACGAAAATATTTTCTTGCTCTAATTTTTAATAAAATAATAATATAAGCAATTCAAATACAGATCCCCAGTAATTAATGACTCCTCCAATTAGAAAACATCTCTAATTAAAGATCCCCAGTGAAAGTTGTCTGTAATTGGAGGGAGACCTGTATATTAATTTTTTATGTTTTTTTTAATTATATGTTTCAATTTTCTTTTCTCTTTAAGGTTGCATTTGGACTCCCATTTGGACCGGAGGTTGATATATGGTCAGTCGGATGTATTTTAGCCGAGGTAATAAACTCTTGAAATATCTTGCAGTAATGTATGGACATATTTAAATTGTAAACAGTTAATGTTAAATCTTTGCGGTAGCCCCACCTGAGATTTTTACTCTCATTTCAGTATGCAAAACAATTAAACTGGAACATAATGTTTTCAAACTCTTTGGTAGAATAGTGAACAGCACTAGTTCTGAAGACTTTTCACTGGAAATGACATGAATATGTAACATGTAACTGTGACACCATTCAGCATTAAGGCACTGACCTATCTATAATCAGTAATGGCCAATAATTAATTATTATTATACACATAATACAAAATAAAATTAAAACAAGATGCACATATATGCTGGTGATGTGGCACACAGATTAGTTAGTTCTACATATGAGTTCTACATTAACTGGTGGTAGCCATTGTGTGTGCGCTAAGCCATGGAGATCTCTTGGTACCCAGTTCAATTCCATCCACCTCACTCCTTGTTTTTCAGCTGGAGGGATGAAATTCAAGTTGAAATAGTGCACCGTTTTTCGGTTGAGATGTTTAGCCGTTACTTTGGTCCTATGTGAAATATGAACCATGTGCACATTTAAGAATGCAGTACACTCTTCAGAAAATATTAGCACTGCTCAATTCACCACCAGAAGGACCCCACTGGAATCAAATATTCAGGCTTTGATAGCAGACAAATATGAAATATTTCAACAAGTGGTGACTACATTAGAGGATGTTCACAAACATTTACATCTGATGACACAAGACCAAACACATTGTCATCCTGCATTGTCCCCTGTATCCATGTTCAATTGTATTTTAATATTGAAATATATATCTTCTTAATTTTCAGTTGTACATCGGAGAGCCTTTATTCCCAGCCAAAGACAAGGAGTTTTTGTTGACAAGGATGGTAGGCCTGCTTGGTCCGCTGCCTTGCACTCCATTCAATAGAGGCAAATTCCACAATGAAATGAGAGGTTTCACAGGCAAGCCACAACCACCACATGGTAATTACTTCCAGATATTGTCTAAATTAAATGAAGTAACTGAATAGTTACCTAGTGTCCTGTGGTAGTGCTGCGTCACACTATGTAGTAAATTGGAGGGAACACCTTTAGGCAGTCCCTGCTCTTCATTTAGTTTTTCAACTCAAGTGATCCAAGGGTTATATCGTCCAGAGGCGAATCAGCGTAACTGACATTTTTGTCGATTTTGGATAATATCATTTAAGATTATATTAAACACTTCAAAATACTTATATGAAGATATGTTGTTTTGCCTTGGAATGGTATTCAAAAATTGTTTTGAGCTGATGGAGTTTGGCAAGGCAAAATTAACTGGTTGATGGTGTTTTCATATCAATATTCTTTACAACGATGTATGCACAAGCTAGATAATGCAAATGATTAACCTAAAAGTGACAAATTCAGAAAACATGTCGCACTTGCAACAATACCACGCCTGGCATGCTTCCGAGGTAAAACAACATATCTGTGAATATTGTTAAAAAACTTTACAATGAACTAACAGTCATAATTAAAATTTTACATATAATTATATTGTCTATAGGTATATAGTCCTGCAAAATGTCAGAAGGGTATGACAATTTATGCCACGGAACGGCCGTATTAAATAAATGCCTGCAGCCCCTGTGACAGCATTTGCACGACATCGATTTATTGACTACTGAAATCAATAATTAAAATGTTGAAATACATATTTTGTGCAAACATAAATGTTAGTTGACATATTGCTATCTATTTCCTTTTTTCCAGTCACTGTAAACAAGATAAGGCATTACTTGGGAGATTTAACAGATTAT
Organism: Anneissia japonica; assembly: GCF_011630105.1. NCBI lineage: Eukaryota > Metazoa > Echinodermata > Crinoidea > Comatulida > Comatulidae > Anneissia > Anneissia japonica. The sequence continues at coordinate 744,972 of NW_022721637.1, read as the reverse complement.
AATTTTGCTACTTTTCTGTTTGGTATGCTAAAGTATGATCCAGGTAATATTATTGTTTTAAATTACAATTTTTTTTCTGATAAGAAATGTATTATTCCTTTATTATTTTCTTTTAATAATTTAATTTTGTTAAATTATTCTATTAATATTGTTATTTGTTTTGATATTGTTATTTTTATTATTTTATTTTTCAGCTGAAAGAATGTCAGTATCAGCAGCATTTCAACATCCATTCGTTGCTCCTGAGGTTGCAGGCAGATTCCTCTTACCTGTGTTAAGTATGTATACTTAGTATTGAGTACTTTAGATGTGTATACATTGTATTGAGTACTTAGGTCATTAAGTAACAGTGCTATTTATAGACCATTGTCTAAATTCAAGGCAAGGTTTATAATGCACACATTAGCCGACGGTGACAGAACATTACATTTTTACATCAAGATTGGAGACATCACAACTACATCAATGTTTCAAAATATTAACATTATTGATTATCATAGAATGTAAAATTAAATGAGATATATACTACATATCAAAATATAAACTTTTTTGATCTAAAAAGATGATTAAATTATTGTATCAAGTGAGAAAATGTTTATATATAACAAAATTATGGATTTTGATTAAAATTATTACTGTGTGTATTTTATGACTCATGAAAGCATATTCTGTTGGTTTTGGTTAGGGTGGGCTGTGCTTGATTTAAATATTACAGTGGAGGGTAGTCGGTGCTTTGTAACTGCAAGGAAGGAGAGCTACATTAGTATCAAATGACAAGTGACAAGTAATAATTTCCCTATCTAATGTTTTTTTTTCAGGCACATCCTCAACCTATTCTACTCTGCATCTTGATCCCACTCTTTATAGCAAATCTCCTGAAGTATCAGCAGATATTGCAAAAGAATGTCTCTCTGGGGTTGGACTTCTCCGGAGAGGAACCTTTCGAAGGGCAGTTGCTGAGGTCTCCCCCTTCTTACCCAAACGCAAGTCAGCTTCACTGAAAGTGTGTCCGCAGACTGCCCGCACATCAACAACACAATATTCACAAACAGGAAAACAAGACAAGAACGTTATTCTAGGAACAGCTGTTGATTTGAAGACTTCAAGAACTGGTGGGAAATCACATGTCAACAGGGATGGCTTTGACTTTCACATTCACAGTGGTGCTTATTCTAGCATCCACAGGGATGCTGTCGATCCTGACATCCACAGTGGTATTTCCGATTCTCACATCCACAGGGATGCTGTATATCATTATGCCCACAGTGGTGTTTCTGATTCTTGCATCCACAGTAATACTGTTGATCCTGATGTCCACAGTGCTTCTGATTCCCACATCCACAGGGATGCTGTCGATCCTCATGTACACAGTGCCTCTGCTTCTGGAATCCACATTGATCTTAGCATTTGTGGTGGTGCCAGTGATTCTCATGTCCACAGTGATGTCTTTAACTCTGACAACAACAGTAGTGCCTCTGATTCTGGCAATCACAGTAATGTCATTGATGCTCATGTCCACAGTGGTGCCATTGACTCTTGCAATGATAATAGTTCTTTTGTGGCAGATTACAAAGAATTTCATAATGAAGGTTTACATATATCTAATAAAGAGTGCAACAAAGGATGGATGGAAGACAACCAAAATACAGATGTTTTATTTATAAATAGTGAAAATCAGTGTGTGAAACATTTAGAAGAGCCTGCTATCCAACAGAATGTAAACCCATCAAGAGGGGGTTATCGTAAGCGTAAGGCTTGTAGCTATATCCACAGTTCCAGCTCCCCACCTGCCATTGAACATACCTTGCCTCTACGGAAGGAATCTGGATTTGATGTTACACCAAAACAAACTCTTAACAGTCAAACTTATACACAGTGTATGGCGCTCAGTGATGCTATTCAAAGTAAGAATCCAAAAAAGAAATCAGCTGAAAGGACACTTCAGTCATTGTCTAGGTTGAAAAAACAAACAGAAAAAAAATCTCAGAGACCGAGAAAAGTGTTTGAGCATTTTAACAAAGCAAGACGAATTGCGTTGAAGCGTGGAGTGGATGGATTTAAAGAACTTCAAGAGGAAGAAGATTCGAAGGATAAGCAAGAAAAAACTGAAGATCCATATGATATTGACAGAATGTTTAACGAAGTACAAACTCCAGTGAAATCATTTCATGGAGAAAGAACAAAATTCAAACCCAATACTTCAAAGTCAAGAAAGAATCTATATAGAAGCTCTCTGCAAATTAAGGACGAAAAGAGGTTGAAAATGAAAGACAAAAAAAGTGATATTTCAAGGAAAATGTCAGCGCCCTCAAATGTCATGTACAATAATTTTTTCGGAATTGATATTAAAAAAAGTGATTACTCTGTTACACACACAAAGGAAAATAAAGCAGCAAGTAAACTTAAGAATGAAGTGCTAATGAAATCGAAAACTGAAGAGAAAAAAAATGAATGCTCCAAAGACATTTTAAGTGTTGGTGGAAATGGTTGTGAGGGATACCAGTCATCCAGCTGCTTCAAAGATATCGATTCAGAAGTACACATAGAAAAAACTGTTGAAAATTGTGACAGCAAATACAATAGTGACTCAATTGAGCAAGATAATGACACAATACATGTCAGGAGGGAATTAATTGAGAAAGACACTGATAGGAAAAAAGATTTACATTTACCAGTATTCAGATTCAGAGAACACCATATATCAGTTGCAGAACATAATGATGAAAAATCCTTTAATTATGTATCAGTTGAAAAGATTGAGGATGAAACATTTCAAAACAATTGTGTAAAGGAGGAAGATTTACAATTGCTGTCTGACCAAGAGGTAAGCAATTTGTATTACAATGAATTATAGATTATACTCTCATGTATTACCCATTTAATTCTCTCAGTTTGATTCCCCTTCTGGCTCTACCATGTTTCTTCCCTTCTCTATCTACCACTTTCCCCATGACCCTTCTTGACATACTGCTGTTCCCCATTCCTTCTCTGAAAATACCTCTGCCCTCTATTTCCCTTACAAATCTGTTTCTACTTCCTGTTTTCCATTTAGATCTACTAAATATTCCTATGCATTTTAAATCTAACACTTCTCTTTTTTCTTTTGTTTCATCAGTTGCTTTCCCTTTTTCTTCCAAGTCTGTGTAACTTGTATATACATAAATTGTTTTCAAGATTTGTAAAATGTAATAACTGTTTTTCTTTTCAGGAAGATGAGGTGTTGTTACTCTGATCAATTCATCTCAAGATTGTTTGTATTAATAACACATTTACCAGCAATAATCTGTACACTCATGTTTTCACAACAGGTTGACTTTTGAAGTCCCTTATGTACAGTATATTTTGATAGCAAGGTTTCAGTTTTTACAATCAAAAAACTCTATATTATTAATTCTAATTATTGCATTTCTTATTTACTATATATAGTATTAAATATATTTTTAATAATTTTGTAAAATATTGTACATAATTTATTATTTAACTCTATATTATTTATTCTAATTATTGCATTTCTTATTTACTATATATAGTATTAAATATACAGTATTATAGTTTTAATAATTTTGTAAAATATTGTCCTTCGACATAATTTATTATTATTTTTTTGACCAGCCTGTATTGCAAATATTATTTCTGGGATCTGGTTAATGTGCTTTCATAACACATGTTATGATATTCATGGCCAGAGGTTTAGGGAGACAATACTGTAACTAATACAGTAGTAAACATGAAGATAAGAATTTGCAGTTGGGTTAGTTTCTGGGAGAATTTTGTTAGTTGCAGGAGTGCAATAAATGCTATATGATTGGTACATTATGAATTATTTTTATTAGTATTAAAAAAACATTGTCCCATATCGGAACCAAAGTCTCCCAAGTGAACTTTATGCCAAGATGGTGTAGTCGTTCAAACGTTCAGTTATTACTTGTACTTGTAGAATAACCCATAACTTGCAGTGCCATAGAGCTGAATTACATATGGACGTGGTCTGTGACTCTAGCTGCCATAAAGGGGTGCTTATAATGACTACATTTCCACATCATTCCAGAGCCTGAAATGAACCATAGCATTGGGGTAACCCCCTAATCTTCCGAAAGATGCAATGGGTTCTTTATAGTGCACACGAGCCAGATGTCTACGCTGGACCTCTATTTTAAGTCCTTATCCGAGAAGACTTGGTTCTACTAACCAATACCAATGTTAAGGTTATAGTTAACAGCACCCCGCCTTAACACTCTGCCACTTGATTCGCCAAGTTAGAGAAGTGTATTGCATTAAATGATATTCAATTCAGATGAGGACAATACCAAATTTAATATAAATGTTTGTACTGTATGTTATTTTTTTCTAGTGACCAGGCAAATAATGATAATCTGCTGTATATTTTTTTATTCTATTTGAATGTATAGTGTGATGCTGATGTTAAGGTTGTAGTTATTGGCAATCCTGCCTTAACGCTCAGCTACTCCACTCACCAAAAAATGTATTGCATTAAACAATATTTAATTCAGATGAGGACAATATTTATTGTTTCTAAATACAGTACCAAATTTAATATAAATGTTTGTACTGTATATTTTTCCCAGTGAACAGGCAAATCATAATCTGTTGTACTGTACTTTATATTTTTTCTATTTCAATGTATGTATGTGATGTATATTATATTCAATGAAATTAATTTAATAAAATTAATTTATTAAAAGTAGAAAGAATCTACAAAATACATATTCATTTATTGACGCTTTTCATTCCTGATGCTTACACAAATGATTAATACAAAGGTTAATAAATACATTGTTGTAATACTTGATCATTGAAGTGCACACAAGACCTCCAGTGAGTGCTTATCCAAGAAGACTTGGTTCTACATTCAAAGTTTTTTTAAAGATGGAGAAAAATTATTACTGTATTGTATAATCAAAATTTAAGTCTGAGAGTGCCATTTCTGGCCATCTAGAGGTGCCATAATCAATTTTTTCCCCTCAGCCACAGCCATGGTGGTGTCTGTTAAAATACCTCCCTGGACTCCCTCTATTTCTAATTCCTGGATCCACCAATGACTAGTTGGCACCACTGCCTTACCACTCAGCCACTGAAAACATCCTATAATGAACATGCATCATTCCATCCTTACTGTGGTCATTTGGTAACAATACTTGATCAACATAAAGCTTTATACCTGATATATCTAAAGAATGTTTCACATATGTTGAGACAGAATATAATATATACATACATACAATATTATACTTTATGGACTGATTTATTATGCACTCCTTTAACCTCCATCTGAAGAAATATAAAATATATGATAATAGATACATGTAAAAGGTTACATTTTAATACCAAGGATAATCAACAGTTACCAGGCATGGATCCAGAGATTTCCAAAGGGGACAGACAACACTACTTTTAGTCCAGGAATTTTTTGTTTTCTGGATGCCCAGAATTAACCGCAGGCGTTTGGGCGATCAGTATTTTTTAAAATTCTTTTTATTTACTTTCCAAAAAAGGGGCCGGCCGGCTCCCACCTTCCAATCTACCCCTTGTTACCTGAACTTATACTGTATTTTAAAACTAAATACAGCATCTACATTTATATCAATAATTCCTGCAACTGAATGAGAATGGTGGTGGTGGTTAGTGTGTAAATATTACTCCACTCTTCTTTAAGATAAGTGTACAGAGATTAACAAGGACACAAGTATATGAAATGCTTTTAAGATATTTCTATTAAATAGAATTTATAATATTAACATTTTGAACATTATGCTGGCCTATAACATTCTGTAATTTGGTTGGAATCCTTCGAAGGTGCCTTGCCAGTCCTAGGTTCAAAACTAGAATTTTTTCTCAGCTAAGAACAGCGCTACTCCCTATGCCGCATTATGAAACTATAAAGGACACTTGGCACGTTGCTATTAAACAAGTAATAAATTCAAATGACCAAATAGATAACAAAATGACCCCATTACATGCAAAAACTCGACTACAGTATGTAAACATCCATTCTTCAATTATTAACCTTTTGTCAATGTTTCAAGTGGATGTAGAGAGAGTCAATGATAGTCATGAGTTTGATCAACAACATGTGGAACTTCCAAAACTGCAATAAACTTACATCCAATATTAAGCAGTTAAACAATTTGTACAAGTATAAACGTGCTGTGAAGTTGCACCTTGGTAACTGTTTTTGTGTGATCTGTTTTATTTAAAAACACCAACAGATATTTTGCTCTTTATTGTATTGTACAGTAATATTTAATTGCATGAGGACCCCATTTTTTAAATTAAGCCCTCTGTGGCTTTATGGGTTATCTTGGTAATTGCTCATATGTTGAATTGACGAGTAAAAAAACTGCAAACTTTTCAAACTACTATATTGTCAATAAATAATTAAGTTTTGCTGAACATAAAATTCTGAAGTTTTGAATTAGTTGCTGACGACAGTGGTTTCTTGGGTTGTGATCCTCCTTGTACATCATTGGTCTTTTGGGCTTTATCTTTCTCCACATTCGATCGCTTAGCTCCAGTCTCATTTGGTTCCGTCAACTTTCGCTTTCGGTTTTCTGTGTTTTTATCCTTTTCGGCAGTATTCAGTGAACTTTGTGCTTTAAATTTTTCAGTCCATTCCTGAAAAACAAATTTTATAATAAATCTTCAGCTGAAGCAAATATGTCCATTATATTGAACTATACGCCAGCAATGAGCATGAGCACTTACAACAGCGCCCTCTCACAGTATTCATGCATCTAATGATCACCATCAATTAAAATAAGCCATTTTTTAGTTACCTGGTTTCAGATCTGGTTATTAATTGTTATGTAATAATAAGGTTGGGACTGTATACGTGTAGCTCTCAATGTGCTTTACATAAAAACAATATGGATATAAACATAAATTAAATGTTAATAGGTCAATACCTTTCTCTGTTCAGAGTTGAGAGCTCTCCAAGTTGTCATAGCAACCTTGGTTATATCTGCTTCACTTATGTTAGGATGCTTTTCTTTCAGTTGTTCATTATTTTCTTCCATCCAAAGTCCAAAGGCAGTTGTAGGTCTACAGAGAAACATGTGTATGTTAATTTAAAGATTGTCAGTGAGAGGGAAGCCATGTCAGATTGCACTATTTGAATGGCTTCCATTTCTAGAATGATTCCACACAATATAGACTTTAAGGTCAAAATTGGGCAGGAATGCTAGGATGTCTTCCAATCACCAAGTGTTCACAACCAGCTTTGTTTTCAAATGACCAGTACTGGTGGAGGAACCACAATTCTAAATGATTCTAACAACTACTTTATCAGGAAGTACAAGTGCAGATCTGTAAGGGTTATTCTGGGAGTAAATAATATGCTTGACTACATCTTTTAAATAGAATTTAGTAAATGAGCATTAGCAGCCCACATAATCAGTATCACTTCATAGACCAGAGTTCTGCCAACTATTTACTTCACAGCCTACTTGAAATCCTAGGCACCAAGCCTTGGCCAGCCGCGCCTGGGACCTATACAAAAACCTGGCAAGTTATGATCATGAAAGTTATTATAATTGTTATATTTGAATTATTCATGTATTATAATGTATTTTAATGATGGAATTGGAAAGAAGGTAGGAATGAATTGAAATTACTAGTGCTTTTATGATTACAATAATTTGGCATCATTATCTGTTCTGTTAGTGACATAATTTTGTATAAACAGTATTTGCTATATTAATGAAGCAGTTCTCCAAAAACAGTTAAGAATTTTTTCCCAGGGCGACTTCACGGCTCATAGTTTGCAGACACGGTGTTTAGCCATGAGACGGCCGCGTCTTCATAGACCACCAATGTCATACACTTTTTAACAGCCAAATACATACTTTTTATCAGAAGCTTTTTCAGTCACAGTAGTTGTTTTTTCACCAGAGCTCTTGCTCTTCATTGATAGGAGGGTTGTCTGACCTTTCTTCTTTGCTGATTTAGGAGGACTTATTAAATCGGTATCACTGGTATTCTTTCCTTTACCTGCAAAATAAAAAAGAATTTAAATATTGAATTTTATTGTTCAAGTCTATTACTATAGCACAATACAGACAGATTATAAATTTTCACTAAATCAATTACTCAGTCAATCAGTTATTCAATCAATTAATCAATCCATTGTTGCCTTTGACACAGGCAGAGAGCTTTAAATATCTCACTACCTCTGTCTTGCTTGGGCCACCTCTTTCACTTCATGCCATTTAACACCCCTTTATTTGTCCTTCGCCATGCTTCTTACCTTCCTATTATTACCCACTCTTTAGTAGCCTCCTTTCAGTTGTGTACATGCTGCACTAATCTACCCTCACCAAGTGTTGAGATTAAAACATGCTTTCAAAAGTTTCTTACCATTCTTTGATGGCTTATTGCCTGACACATCATCAAATACACTGGTTCCTCTTGCATTACCGCTCTGGGTCTTTTTAGCACTTGACTTAAAAGGATTTCGCCTCTCTTGACTTGACGGCATCATTGACTTTGGAATATTATCTACAATAATGAAATTCAGACAGTTTTGAAACAGCAGGGAAAGCATACATGGCTATTAACATTAATGAACCTATTCAAACAATTTATTTATTCAGTGTGGTGAAAAAAAAACAACAAACCTTTTTTATTTATATTGAATTATGTTAAAAACATAAGTAATTTTACCCTTTGGTTTTAGTTTCAACACAGGAGTTGTTTTCTGTTGTGTTTCTTCGGTGTCTGATTCCACACCTCCCTGGTTATCTTCCATTTCTTCATCCTCCACATAATTAGATGTTTGTGTGTCACTTTTCCAATGGTGGTCATTTTTTCTATTGGCAAAAACAAATCCAAACTTAACCAACATAAAAAAGACTGATGGTACACAAACTACACCAATGTATGATAATGACTTAGTATAAGCCAGTTTTATATCATGCAGAAAAATATAAAGATCATGTACTCTTTACTACAAACATGCATAATAATATCAGGTAATTTATTACCTATTTATACAATCATTTGGATTTTGGGTGTCTTCTTCATCCCATTCCTCTTCTTCCATCATCTCCTCTTCCATTCTTCTTTTTGCCAGCTCACTCAATTTCTGAGCAAGCTTGATTCTCCTCAACCGTGATGCGTATTTGATGGCTAGACTCAATTCATGTTCCGATACCATCTTTTCGCATATTTCTACGGCCCTGTACTCACGGTCAGATTTACAGGCCAGCTGAAAAAACAATTGTTTATTTTCATACTTTGTTCTATTTACTTCAGAAATAACCACTCAGGTATTCTGACTAGGAGGAAGAGAGGACTACCTAGAGAAGCGTACTAGATGACTGTAGAATGGTTGATCTGAGTAGACTTGGTGGCAGGGGAGAGCAGTTTCGAGACCACCCGACCCCCTTTGTGGGGACTGAAAGAATAACGATGAGACTTCGTCTACCCTATTATATTCATTACAGTGGTGCAGAAGTCCAGTGCCCAACTTCCAAACCCAGGGTCATATGTTCAATCTCATCACCATGACTAGAATATAAACTCCTTTAATTAAAGGCAACTATACACTATTGGATTTTTGACTGTCACAATCAATATTTGATTAATTATACATTTTTCAAATTAAAAATCATACTGTATATATATGTAGGCTCAAAACCAACTACGAATGCAGCCTGAGGGAGCAAAGCGAGTACTTACAGCAAACATTTTCATAAGCACTTGTTGTTTATCCCTGACACCCTCTGATTGGTCCAATTCGTTTACCTCATACCCTTGAGATTCTGCATATTTGTGGTGCTCAGAAAATAAGTTTGTTTTCAAGAGCTTCTCCTAAGGAATGAAATCATAAATGAGGTTGAATTCATTGTATTTCTTTGATTTTTCTATCTTTGAAAAAACACAAGATGCACAGGCAGGCCTACAAAACCTTCTCATTAGGCCACAATTTAATTTGTATGCATGGCAGCAGTCAAAATCTACAGTTGAACACTTAACCCCAATAAAAAGTATGTAACTTAAGTATGGCCTTTTCAGTTTTAATTTCTTTATGAGATTTCCACTCCTAAGGATACAATTTCGTTTGCATTATATGACAGAAGTCAACTTTTACAGTTGAAGACATAACCCCAATGTAATGTACGATGACTAATATTTTGGCAACTAATGAACTGTCAGTTCAATACGTACATACCTCGAGTAAACTCTTTTCAGTTTCAATTTCACAAACTGCAATTTGAAATGGTAGAACTATAGCAGATGGTCTTGGTAGGGTTGGCGGGAATGTAGAGCCCTTGCACTGAATACAGCGCAACTGACCTTGCTCCTCATTCACTCCCACAATCCAATAGTGATCTGACCGACTTTTTGCCTGTGGATAAATACACAGTGTGTTAACACAGTAAAATACGTTAAAAACCTTTTTATTAAAAAAAAATTATATTACAGTAAGCATGCATAATATTAAGAATTATTACCGTAGCTTTGGTGTTTACGATTGGAACCCATGACATTATCTCTCTACTCAACATCCGGACAACACCCTCAGAGTCGGCCGTCACTGGAGTGCCTTCCTCTGAAAAGCTATTAAATAATTGCATTGAATTTATAGCTAAATCAGTAAATACTTAATACTTAAGTTCTTAAACTCTAAAGCTGGACACTCACTGCGTCACACAACCGTCGCACGACGAATCCACATTTGCTTCCGCCGAGCGATAGACGACGCAACACCGTCTGCTGATTGTCAGTGGCAATCCGAATAGATCCTTATAAAAAAGACAACCCGTTGGGTCCGCGTCTTCGCGTGCGTTCTTCATCGGGTTGCCGTCGCATGCAGTGAGTAACCGGCTTAAATCTGATCAAATTTGGAGGGTGGGTTTATACCTGGGAATTGAATATGCCAACAATAGTGGATGTGCAGTCAAAATGTTATTGTTGATAGGTCTAGCTTACAGTAGGGCTCACAGAGAGACCTGCTAGGCAGCCTGAGTAATGCTATTGTTGATAGGTCTAGCCTACAGTAGGCCTCACAGAGAGACCTGCTAGGCAGCCTGAGTAATGCTATTGTTGATAGGTCTAGCCTACAGTAGGCCTCACAGAGAGACCTGCTAGGCAGCCTGAGTAAACATAGGACTAGACATAGCCAGCAATTTGATGCTAATTTTTAATATTTTATATTTGGTACATTTTACTTGGGATAATTATCACATTAATGTGTGGACTGCCAAATGTGAAAGTGTGCACTTTTGGTTGGATGGTAAGATTAGAAAAATTCAATTGAGTGGAAGTACGTACCCAAGCCATGTAAGCGTTGACTTTGGTGTTATTGGTAGCATTTCTGCGGTGATAATCTGTCTCCTCTTCCCACTCAGGTGCAACAGCTTAACACCAAGACACTGATCACCTGGCACACCTGTAAACAATCATCAATCACATGACTGCTATTTGTACTTATTTATGTATTTATTTAAATTATTACTAGCTGCTGTACTAGGTACCTTATCAAACATTCCCCAGGGAGCTGAGCATTTTCATAAGCATTGTTTCTTCTTCTTTTCTTTTTTTTTCTTTATTCAATTTCTCTACCTTTACATACTTAAAAAAATACAACGTTGACATGGTAGGCAGAGCAGAACCAGCACAGACATGAAAATCACTTCTCCAGGAACAGGTACAAGTACGAAAAGAGTTAAACATTCAAATATAAATAATAGTATTTTTTATGTTTTTTTTTTTTAATTATTTAAACACCAGATAGGTGTAAAGAAGTTGCTCAGTGATTGACTATTTTGACATGAGGAGGGGAGTTCCATTTAGAAACAACTCTATTAAAGAAAAAAATTTGAATATGTCAATGCGTGAACACTATATAGGAGTAATTATCAGCTTGAGATACACGTGATGTATAACGATGAGTAGTACGCAACAAATAAATCCATATCAAAATCCCTCATCATGTAGATAAGAGCCAGATCACTCACATTCCTTCTTTTTTCGAGAGTGATAAGGTCAAGGCGAGATAAACAATGTTTATATGAAAGATTTTCTACATATCTACAAATCATTTTTGTGGCCCAACTTTGTATTTTTTCAAGTAATTGCTTTTCATTTATTTTATAAGGAGGCCAAACCTGATAACCAAATTTAAGATTTGACCTGATTAGTGCACAATAACGTTTTGAGTGTCATCTGGTCACAACTGTTGAAGCAAGTCCTATGTTTGAAACGTAACATTCTATTGGCCTTAAGGCAGATTTTTAAAATGTGAGATTTGAATGACAATGTATCTGTAAAAATAATTCCAAGGGCTTTATATTGTGTAACTGTGTCAAGTTGTGTGTTATGAATATTAAAATTGAAAGGAAATTTAATTGATTGTCTGGAGTTGTGTATTTGCATGGATTTACATTTTTTAAGGTTAAATTCAAGTTTTCAGGTATTCGTTCATTGTTTAAGACTATACAATCATTATAATGGTTTTAATTGCAATATACATTTTAGTATCATCTGCATAAATGGCTAACTTAGTATCAGGATAGCAAAATTTGTGTAGGACATTTATGTAGAGCAGAAAAGTGCAGGGCCAAGAAGAGATCCCTGCAGCACACCAGACAAGACAGGTGGCCATGAAGAAGATTCTACCTCTACCACTACCCTCTGTTGACGGTTGCAGATATAATTATGCAACCATGAGGGAAGGTTCCCTTGTATGCTGAATTGGGTGATTTTATGAAGAAGTGTGTGTGGAACAGAGTCAAAAGTCCAGGTAAATCACATCTGTTTGGAGATTAGCGTTTTAAATTATTTGCCATATCGTGATAAATTTAAATTATTTGAGTGATGTACGTCATTCTTTGTGACTATATAAAGCTTGACATTATAATATAAATTCTTTCAACACATAAACAATAAATAATATATATAAATAGTAAATATAAGATATTTCTTGTAGTAAAATTTATGTAAATCATGAGAAACAAAGAGCTCTAGGTAACAGTTTTTAGGTAATAAAGTTGTTAACAGATCCATTTGTAATGTATTTAATCTAAACATAATACAATAGCAGAGAATTAAATGCGGGTGATCCCTAATAATGATGACATTTCATGGGACTGCTACTTGTTTGCTTACCAGTGCCCATGTGATACACCACCATCAGCTGGTTTCCATAACCGGACATTGATACGATAGGTCCAGGAATAGCAAACATTCCATGCTGTACGCCACCAATGCTGAATATCCGAACCAAGCGTTTGTCAGTTCCAACTGCCAACCAGTTCCATCCTAAGCACAGACTCTGAAATTAAATTCCAAATCATGATTGTGAATGTGTTTAAAGCACAAAGTGTTTAGCAGCTATTTAGACGGAGTATAGTTGATGATGGATTATAATCAAAAGCAATGATCAATTAAGATATGTTCAGACTACACTGCTTTAAGTCAAGGGCATGTATTTATAATTCCAGACACAGCCAGCTGAGTGTCCACACACTGATTAGAGCCCTGGTAATCCTACTCAACAGAAGGAAATGACATTGAAATGTATATCATTGTTTGACTAATCATTAGATGCTCTAATTATTTCAGTGATTCACAATTGTCATTTTGTATTTGATCTTCATTGGATAAGGTCAAATATGCTTGATGTGGGTGGTCTATAAACCTTGATCTATTTCAAACTTAGAATTGGTTCAAGGTGGTATATATATATAATTCCACATTACCTCCTTAATCAATCAGCCTAGTAACAGCCATTTAAATTGTGTGTGGTGTAAACTAATGGTGTTGATGATGATGAGAGTGGTGGTGGTAATCATAATGATGCGCTTTAAAGACTGTTAAATATTAATATTCAATATTTAATTATCGTTTTTGTCTTTATATTCTCTTTTTTTGTAAGAACCAATTAATTTTATGAGACGTAACGCTACCTTCCAAAAAAATGAAAATATAGTGTTTATAATGTTAATAATGTTGATTCTGGTGGTTCAATTGTTAATAATGGTGCCAATGGTGATGACATTAATTATGACAAGGATTATATTCACATACTACAAAAGATCAAACATATCTTGTAAAATCCCATACAATTTTGCATTGTAATTGCAAATTGGGTATCATGAAAATTTTATTTCAACACACCTTAATTTCTTCACCTTTTGGCATGGATGTATTCCATTCTTTCTGTGTATCCCATGATCCAAAATGTAAACATGTCAACTGACTATAAAGAAATTAAAAAAAAAAGACAGTCATGAGAAGGAATAACAGCAATCTTAAACTTACAGCTTACATAATAAGACTGACTAAATATTTCCACAAAATTAATCCATATGTAATTATTCATGAAGTATCCAGGCACTCAGACTGGAAGGCAAGCATTGTAACTATCAGAATAATGAGTTAAGTAGTAGAAAAATGCTCTCACCTTAAGTTACCATCATCATCTTTCTCATTGGCTAGTAGTACTGCTTGCGCAGACAAGTCGGCCATTGTATAGTTCAATTGGTTGTCAATGTGTAGAGCATGATGGACGGAGGAATCATGGAATTCAACGTCAATTGAACTCTCATCTTCGCCATCGTATGAGCGTATAATACCAATATTGTTCCATTTCTGTGAAAAAATTTAAAATACGAAGCAAATAAATATGAATTGAAATACAAATGACTCTAAACCTTTGATATTTATGATCCTTCAATTTATGTGAATTTCAAAGACCATCTTCAATCGTGCATACTTGATGGAGGTATACTTTGATCTCGAATGTTTTCATCTCACTGATTCAGCACATCAAGTCAAAATCTGAGACAACACCAGTCATCAATACCTAAAAGATCGTTAAAGAAGGATCTTCCACTGTGAATTTAGACTTATGAACGAACAGCTTTTCAGTCTTAATAATTAACCAGTGAAGAGGATATCGAAGCATTACATTCTAAAAACTAACTTTAATAACAACTCACCATGAACCTGCAAGTTAAGTGAACGGGTGTTGCCGCTGATATGAACGGCTTCTGAAGTGGCGTTACTTTAGGAGCCTCGTAGATAACCTGAGGTTTGGCTGGCTCCTCTACTTTACTAGCCACTTCTGTTGAGTTACCTAATATGCCATCTGTAATCAAAATATTAATTGAACATAAATATTTTGTTTCCAATAAAAGCAACTATTAGTAGTTGAACTGTTGGATTTTTCAGGGAGTTGCAAGTTGGTGGTTACAATGTTTGCCTTCTAAACTCAAGGTTGTAAGTTCAAATCCTGTTGAATCAGTGGATTTTTTTTTCCTTAATTTGATCGACTAGCATTCAATAATCAATGACAAAGTTAGGCCTATTTAATCATTTTTTGCAATTTTTGGATGTTTTGTATTTTCTGATAAAGGCACAACACAAAATTTGTGACTTTTATTTATATCTTATGAGAATACTTGTAGAAGTACTGTATATTTATATAATAGATGACAGGTTAAAGTATGTAGAAACTTAAAAAAAAAAATTATTCTCTTCAGCAACACAAGGAAACAACTGTATAATCTCACCTAGAGATTCATCATCTGGAATACCGTTAAAATTTGATTTGCGATGGTGTTTAAGGATGTCATCATCATCATCGTCTGCATCATCGTTACCAGATGCCATGCCTTTCTCGTCGTACTGGGTTGCCGCTTTTAATAGTGCGTCATCGTTGTCATCCCCATCAAACAAGTCAGCGTACTGGTTAGTGTCTATCTTAGCAGGGGCCTGTCAAAATAAGGAAATGTGTTAGTTACCTTCTCTCTCGGTTGGTAACCACATTTTAAGGTAATTAGAGTGCAAGCTCAAGCTCAACTTCTCTTCTATTCAAGTAAAGATATGAGTTGGTAGCACTTCTGACAATAACAATATTATTGTATTTCAAGAGCTTTTGCACTAATCAATTGGGCTACATTAGGTGTATATAAAATTAAGGTATTATTTAGCCTACCTTTTTCTGGTGTTCCTCTGGGATAACGTTCTCTAGGAATCCGAGTTGTCCTGATATGTCCGTGTAGGCTATCTGAGTGGTTTTCTTAGGATTCCATGCTACACCACATATTCCCACACCTTTGTTGTTCTTGATGCTAAAATATAACAATATTGGTAAATTTTAAAATACAAATTCTATGTTGTGTTTTTAAATTTCAAACATTTAAGGCAAGGATTGCCAACAGCAATATTAATCACTAAAATATTTTGTGTCAATTTTAAATACAGTTATCTAATTTTAAGTTTGAAACTTGACAACCAATAGATGATATGAATGAACCATTAAAATCAAATTATGAGTACCTTTCAAGACATTCTCTGGATTCAACATCCCATACAAATATTGTCCCATCAACACAGGCACCAGCAATAAAGTTACCACAGGGAGAAAATGTTGCTATGGAAACTGTTGAAGTTACTGAATCATTGGTCAACGAGAATGACAAATCCCATGTATCACGCTCAATCAGCTGAATTTCTTTCTCAACTGGTATACATAGATTCTGCATGGAAAAATAACAATCATCTTAATTCACAATTGTCATGCATTCTAAAATGCACAGGGCAACTTGTGACTCTTTTTGTAAGGTTGGTGGTACACTGGTCTATAAGAGACAATAGACTACCCTTTCTGATGTGTTTTTTAAAGTGTTCAGAATTCTTTTAGGGCCACACGGCTGATAAAGTACACAGAGCTAACATCATATACATTTTAAAGCATATTCATATCATGTTGAAAGTATAAAGTATATTATAAGTTAATCGTGACATCACCACATCAACTCATTCCTATCCCCAACTGTACATTAATTTTTCATTAGTGCACAGTTTGCTATTCTAATTGCTTATTAGTACTTTTAAATGGCATAAAGTTACCTTTCCTTCATTTGGCTCCCAAGATAATCGGCACAGAGTTTTGGAAATACTGCATTTGGAAGATATAAGTGAAGTAATTAAGTAGTATTATTATAGTAAATAAACAAGTATTCTTTATATACATTTATCTATTAGGTATATAAACATAAAATTAAAGTCAGCAATATTTCTTTACGCACTTTCACATTTTATTATTATCCCAAATGGCAAAAAATAGACAAAATGTATGTAACCATACACTGCTTACCTAAAGTCACTGCACTTGGGTAGGACAGACATTGATTTCTCCCAGCTCTGCAAAAAAGGAATATAATGTTTCAATCACCTACAGTATGAACGTTATATACTGTAACAGATATGTTTAAACTCATACAGTAGATGAAAGCATCAATGGTCTTTATTAGTACAAATGAGGCCATCATTACAGGATATTTACATTTTAGCAAGCATTGAAACTAATAGGCTCAATTGTAGAAAAATTATTTTTTTAAACTTTTTTTCTTTTTGTTAAAAAAAGAAAGTGAATTCCACTTACCTGATCCTCAATACTCCATATCTTTACAGTGCCATCACAACTTGAGGTAGCCTTTAAAAATATAACAAAGATTTTTATATTTCATGCTCTATTTAACATTAGCACCACTACCTTTTAATGTAGGTAGTGTAAAAACAAACATGTTTCAATTACATAAAATCTATGCAACAATTAAAGAATATAAAAATAAATTGTTAATATTCAGCCATTAATCCCATTTATATAATATAAGTATAAATGTATAAATGTTTGCACTTACAATATATTAAAGAATATAAAAATAAATTGTTAATATTCAGCCATTAATCCCATTTATATAATATAAGTATAAATGTATAAATGTTTGCACTTACAATATATTCTTCTTTAGGGTCACAAGACACACTCAGTACAGGGGCAGAATGTCCCTCAAACACCAACTGAGTGTTATCTTCAATTGTAACCAACTTGACAGAGAAATCACTAAAACAAATGAATAGCATTTTCGTTATGACCAGTAGCATTGTGACCACCAGCTTAATGTCTCTTCCAAAGGACGAGGCAATTAAAGTGCTACACAAGGAAGGACTTAAGTGGAGATCAGCATTAGCATTCAAAACTCACCTTGCTCCTGATAATAACTTTGTTCCACTTTTGTTGAACTGGATGTGGTTGACGGGTGCAGTGAAGCGTGCAACAATGCCATTAGGCGCTCCATCTGGAAATGTGCGTGCCTGTACTGTATTGTTGTCTGATGCCGTTACAAAACTGTCATTCTATTTCAAGAAAACAGAAATATAATCACTTACAATACTATTGGCATTAAATCTCACAGCCAGAAATTATGCATTAGCGCCCTCTACAGATTGATAATGTACAACAGCAGAGCCACCAATAATTATATGGTAGAATTACACTACATAGCACATCATTCTAAGGTCTCAAGTGAACTTTACATTATTATAACCCCGGACATTGGATTAAACACCTAAGGAATACATACTCAGCTCCTTGGGGAGCTGAGTATAGGGGAAATAAAAAAAAATTATTAGATTATCACTCTTTTTAAAAAAAAAAATTGATGAGGGTTTTTTTAATTTGGAAAGATGGGGGGGGGGGAATTAAACAAGGGGATTCACATGTGCTTAAACAGAACGAAATGACATCGTTTTTCGAAGTGGCAAATGCATTTAAGCAACTGCCCTGTGATTCAATGGCCTATCAAAAAATAGGCCTATATATATTCCGGTAAAAAAATCGGACATTACCTTGAGCATCAAAGGGAAGGGAACTCTCTAATTATAGTAATATAGTAGGCATATGCACCTAGGCTTTGGTCTTTACCTCGAGCTAGGCCAGCCTTTGCCTAACTTTCTTGATGTCGTAGGTTAGGTTTTGCCAAACAACAACAAATCCAACTTAACCAAACACACGCATCACAAGGAAGACCGTCCATTTGTTTTGTAAATTTTGTAATGTGTTATTTTTAGCAGCGAGAGTCTCTGTGGAACATGTGTGTCTTCATGCTGTGAACCAACGATCCAATCAGCCCACTTGGCGAGTCTCTTTAGGGACGGACTGTGGTGGTGCCTATTTTTAGCAGCAGCTGTGGAACACGCGAGTCTATACGCTGTGAATTAATGATCCGATCAGCCCACTGGGCAGGTCTCTTCAGGGACGGACCGCGGTGTTGTCTATTTTTAACTGCAGTGAGTGAGCTGTTTATTTTTAACGACAGTAACAACAAGTTTAAGGAATGGGCATTGCATTTTCAACTTTACGGCGATCCCAATGTCTGATCTAATCAATTGGAAGAACTTGAAGTCTGCCGAATTCAGAGCCAATTCCTTTATATTTTGTGAGCATTTGTTTTTTGCCAAGTTGTTTTTATGCAGTTAAAATAAATGATTAAATCAATTTTTTTAAAATCAATATTTCCAAATTTTTTTATGCGGGCGGGAGTGATAATCTAATAAATTTTTCTATTTGTCATAATGCTGCAGCAATTAAATTGAATTTTAATAGTCATAAGTAAGTGTATATTTTAACTACCTTCGTAGCAATTGCATATGCACGATCTCCAACATTTATCGTTTCTGGATCATCATCTTCAAATCCTTTCCATATTCGGATGTCTCCGTCAGATCCGCACGTCAAAATATTTCCTCCGGAATGATCGTAGCAGATGTCTGTGTGTCCCTCACTATGGCCATAACGAGGGGGCTTCTTGGAGATTGGCATAATCTACATTGTTGTGAAAATATAAAAAACATAAAGATATGATTTTATAATATATTCAGTTGAGTTGAGAGAGTGGATATGTTTTTGGGCATGAAAAAAAACTTGTCTGTTAATAAAGGGACAGGGATTGAACCCATGACCCCAGGGTCGGAAGGCCAGCAGCACCTAATCTCTAGGCCTCTAGGCTAGCTCTGCCTAGACTCCTAGTCTGCAGTGCCAGTGTTGCTGGCTAGCCTGCTAGTCTAGGCTAGGTAGTCTAGTTTTAGTTGCAGGGCCAGGCCTCTCTCTCCAGCTTGCTAGCCTAGGCCTCCTCCTTCATCTACCTAGGCAGAGCCTAGCTACAGTAAGCCTAGGCCTATACGTCATAGTCTAGGCCTAGGCCCTAGGGTACTAGTAGTAGTAGGCCTAGGCCTAGGCCTACCTACCAACAACCCTCTAGGCCTGGGCCTAGCCGAATGAGAATCAAACACTTTAGTTTACCTTTAAATATTTTGAATTACCTAATTATTAGGCTAATACAGTAATATGTTTTTACATGAAGCTAAACAATTAGGCCTAGGGCCTAAGCCTACCTATATAACTATTTTATTGAATATTATTTACCAAATCGAACCAGTAAACCAGCAGGCCCTAGTAAATTGGTACTTTCCCACGAACATTGAAAATCTCGCGCGAAAATTTAGAGTTGGGGTCAAAGTGCCTAAGTGATATCACGTGACAAGAGGCTCGAACCTTTGTGACGTCATTACTTCCGATTGGTATATCTTCTTTGAATAGAAAAAGGAAGTACTGTGCTACACGCACAGAGTCTGCAAGTCTGGTCTTCTCATTGAAGTTTAGTTACCAATTGACATCAACATTTGCTCAGGAAAGCTGGTACAAGCCGATCGAAACGTGAGCACATAACACTGCTATAATGTACGTTGTTAATTTATAACTTTAAAAGAGATACAGACGGCTTGATTATCGTTCGAAACTATCGTACCGAGACGCGAGGCCTTGGTTGGGTTTGTTTTTGTGAGTCAAGGCCTAGGCTAGACTAGCTAGGTCTTGGTTCGCGGTCGTTATGGCTTCATCTTCCAATTTTTTGGCTAGCTCTAAGCGGCGTTCACAGTCATCGCCGGAGTTGATCATGATGGCACGTGATAACACTGAAAGTGATGGAAGGAAACTCCAATCCAGAGCGTCAGCCACCAGATCATTGGATCTAAGTCCAGTGGACACTCAACAAATTAATGACATTCAGATGATTAACGAAGATCCACCAATTCCAGTTGACGCTGTCACATTAATTGCAACAGACTCAGGTGCATGTAGTGGTGGTAGTATTGCAGGTGGTAGTATTGCAGGTGGTAGAAAGCCTAGCCCTAGTAGTACAAAGTCTGATAACTTTTCACAGGGACAGCCTTCTAGTAAATGTAGTAAGACCCTTGATTCGACAACAAGGCACAATTTTAATGGTGACAATGAAAATCAGAAAGGGCGCCATACATTACACAACGGTGCGTTTGCTCACCATGAAGCAAACCTTATAACGGTTGAGTATGACAGCGAGGATGATACTTGCGAAGACTATTCAAACAAACATAAACAGCGAAGCCGTTTTGATCAGTGGACCAACAAATTCAGGACTCTATTTCGAGGGAAAGATAAAGAGGGTGTTTTAGATGATAAAGAGAATCGTGTTCAAGAAGCAAGCGATTCCGATGAAGATAATAATTGTACATCTGATTATGACAAGTGTAGCGGCAGAAGTCGATCACAATCACTTTATGGATGCCTTAGAAAATATGTATGGAATAGAGACCAAGAAGATGAAAGCGTAAGTACGCCCAGTGCTAAAAAGAAATCTTTTGCTGGGACGCTTTTCCCCAGGAGGACACGATCAAGATCGCGAAATAAAAAAACCAAACAAAATCCATGTCAACCACCATCTGAACCCGGGAAGAAAGATAAACAATCTAGAACTACTGATGGCAGTAATGCATTGTCAGGAAATTCCAATTTTAACGGTCAAGCTACACAAAGTGCCAATGCTCCAAGTCATATCCTGACGCCTATAGAACAAGCTGAGTTATTGGACACTGGTTTACCTCTTCCAGCTGGCACCAGTGAAGTCCCTGGGGTTGAAGCTTCTCAAGTTGAAAGGTCTAATACAATTGTAACTCAGGATTTATATGGTCAATTTGGTTCTCACACTCAAAATGGATACATTCCTAGAACAGTGCACACACAAATAGACTATATTCATTGCTTGGTGCCCGGGTTAAAGTCAATACTGGACAAACCATGCTATTGGGGTAAAATTGACCGATATCAAGCTGATGCACTCTTAGAGAACAAACCAGAAGGAACATACCTTCTACGTGATAGCGCTCAAGAAGAGTTTTTATTTTCAGTAAGTTTTCGTCGGTACGGTCGGTCTTTACACGCTAGACTAGAGCAATGGTCACATCGTTTTAGTTTTGATGCTCATGATCCTGGTGTTTTTTCTTCGGACACGGTAACCGGCTTACTCGAACACTATAAGGATCCAAATTGCTGCATGTTTTTTGAACCAATGCTCACGACCCCTTTACCGATTAAGAATCCTCATTCGCTGAAAGCCCTTTGTCGCGGCGTTGTCTGCAGTAATATAACCTACGATGGTATACACTTTTTGAATATTCCGTCAACGTTTAAGGAATATTTACGAGAATATCATTATAAGCAAAGAGTCCGAGTTCGAAGATTTGAAATTGATTATCTACCGCAACCTAGTGGCCGAAGGCAGACTGTTACGAACACATGTCTTTCATATTAAGCATGTACAGTAAGTATTCCATCCATTTTACTCATTTTCATTTTCTTATATTTTTTTTTTTACATTTAGAGACTTTCAAGGTAAGCTATATTGTACGGTATATAGTAGTAAGTACTTCATTTAAAAGATACACATTTCTAATTGTGGAAGATGATTGCATATGCCATACAGTAGTGTGTGTGTTTACTTAAGAACCACTCCTGCACCATTGTGCAAATGTACAGTACGACGACGTGTCAGGACTTGCCTGGCCCATGATTGCCTTTATGTGGAGTTGAAGATGTTTTCAAATTTCTTTTACCTGGTTGTGATGTGGTAGCATATCCAGGCCTATACAGTACTATGGCCAAAGTAAAGTCTAACCGTATACAGTGTACTTTTATCTATGTTTGTAATTTGTTTTTTACTAATATTTCTACAGATATGGAATTCTTCATGTATAGAGATAATTTCATAATTATATTGTATTATTTACACATTCGTTGTGTAAAGCAAAAATTAAACGCCGTGGCTAGAGATACGGTACCGTATCGGAACTTCCGATTGCTAAAGGTACTGTAAATGTTATTACGTCATGATTAGCCAATAGAGACGCCGATACATGCGTGACGTCATTCAGTGCACTGCTGCTGCAAGAGTAGCGAGTGTGTGTTTTGCGAAGATTCGTTCGTTTGCGGGTGTTGTCGGTAAGCTGTGATTAATATTCTATAGCCCGAGGCCCTATAGCAAATAAAAAGGATAGCAGTTTTGCTACTGTAGACTTGGCGACATCAAGCGAGAATAAACTATTTTAATAGTAGAAGCCAGGCCTAGGCCTTAGCTACCCCTGAAACCTCCTAAGCCTAGCCTAGTAGTATTCGGGCTGAGCCTAGCCTTAAGGCCAACTCAGACAGCGTCGTACGACGCAGCCCGACGAGATTTGTTGTCACGTCGGGTCTGTGTGAGTTAAACGCAGATGCGATGGTGTGCGTCGGGGGCAGTCGCGTCGTAGAATATTAAACATGTTTAATATTTCTCATGACGGCTTAAGATTGTCCCCGACAATAAATCGGGTTGGGCTGCGTCGGCCGACGCTGTCTGAGTTGGCCTTTAGTAGACCATTCTCTATGGTAGACCATAAAATACGCAAGAATAACAGAAAGGATTTTTAACCCAAACATTGTGATAAGCCCCAATCGAAATACATGAAATGGGCCTAAAGTTTTATGACAAGAATTTGATCGTAACTTCGCGCCACGTTTCTCATGATTGCGACGTCGACTTTGCAAAAAAGCCAAAATCGAGTCGGTCATTTCTATTGGCTAATCATGACGTAATATCATTTACCGTACCTTTAGCATTCGGAAGTTCCGATACGGTACTGTATCTTTAGCCACGGCAAAAATTAAACTGTATTAAAGTATTATTTATATAGGCCTATTTTCCAATAAAATTCATAATGAATGCTTATGGTTAGGATGTGGAAAAAGGACTGGTACATTGATAACAATTTGCCAATATTTAAGAAATTACAGTGTGATAATTTAACAAACTATAAATCTACTGTACAGTATTTAATATTAATCTACAGTACAGCATAAAGTCTAGTCTGGTATTTAAAAAAAAACTTTCTTTGAAATTTTAAATATTAAACAATAAATAATTGTTTTCTGGTCTGATTGGAATTCAGTTTTGTTCAATTTGTTAAATTTTATATTTGAATGAGCAACTCTATTAATTTGAGCCAATTTTCCAGTTCCCCACAAACATTTCACAAGAATCCATATAGGATTTTCTAGAATTTTAACCACTATTGCATTTTGAGTGTTAAAGTACTGTATGCTACCTATTGTACCACAGTCACTTCTGGTTGAATTCCAACAAAAGGAGAAATGTATACTGTAAAGGAATATATTGAAAAGCATAGTTTAGATTTTTTTGACAATGACATTGAATTTGTTTCTAAATATTTCTCTTTGTTTATTCACTGGAAGACATTTTCTATACATGTGACTGTCATATTTCTCATTATGTACAGTAAGTGGCCTCTTCCAATAGAATTTGTGGTTTCTTTTTATTCTTTGGAATTTCCACAAAAGTATTCAAGGATGGGTCATTGTTAATGCTCCAGATTTGAAATCGGAAACTTTCATTCTAAAATAAACCTCTAGACTGTAACAAGATTTTGTATCATACAATAGTTTATTGTTCCAACATTCAAGCTGTGGTTAGTTCAGATCAAAATTCTACATGCTCTTGGCTTTTAACGCGGTTTTTCTGCGTCTTGCTCTTTTGTCTCTTTTCATAAAGTGTATTTCCGGAAGTCTTTCTCTGCTATTTTTGTGAACCAATACAAATATTACGATAATCGTCCATTGTTGAAGTGAAACAGTAGATTCACACGCCTGCTGCAGATTTATTTCCCAAATACAGTATATTTAGATTTCCGGTTCATTATAATTTTGTTTCACATTTGTGCAGGTACAGATGCATAGATTATTATACTTTTATTTGCCCTCTAAAA
Organism: Anneissia japonica; assembly: GCF_011630105.1. NCBI lineage: Eukaryota > Metazoa > Echinodermata > Crinoidea > Comatulida > Comatulidae > Anneissia > Anneissia japonica. Next base: position 720,033 of record NW_022721637.1, on the reverse strand, counting down.
TTTAATAGCTGTCTTAAATTTAATTGCTTTCATGACACTGTTCCCTAGATATTAACTGAAGTGTACTTTATATTTCTTAACGTACAGTATAATACTTTGGTAAAAATGAAGTTAAATATTAATTAATATTGTTTAAGGTTTCTGACTGATTTCATTTTCATTAAAAAATAAAAAGGAAATCCTTGTACCAAACATCAAAGTACCTTTAGTTTACGACCTTTGAACCCATACTGTATATATCAATGTCCATCAGTCGGGTATTGCTAAACCACGCAAACCTCCAAAAAAACACAGCAAACCCCATCCAAACATTGTGATGGCACACATTGCAAACCCCATCCAAACATTGTGATGGCACACATTGCAAACCCCATCCAAACATTGTGATGGCACACATTGCAAACCCCATCCAAAGTAAAGTTTACTGACTTTGAGGAATGTCTGGGTGAAGAGGTGAAAGATTTTATTATTATTATCTACTGTAGGTAATCTTACACCAGAAATTCACTTTATTTGAAGTTTGTGTTAAACTTTATACACAAATTCAGGTATAAGTATATGGAACTGTAGTTTTATAAATATTTGTCTAATAGATATTCTAAATACAGTACTGTGTAGATTTATTTACTGTATTGTTGTTTTGTACCCAGATAGGACTTCCTATGCTCTTGCATCTTTTTTTGACCCTGAATTACTATAATACCCATTGAAATGTAAACACCCAATACTAACCATCTTGTTTTAATGCTGCTGGCCACTTCAGTTTAATATTTTAGAAGTAAAGAACAAAATTAAAATGCAAGACCACATACGTTTCAAGTTATGAGTAGAAACACAAGTGTTATGCGATAAACATGCTTAAAAATAGTGCCACATTCTATATGCACATTGTCACAATTCAACAAGATTTGATTTTTTTTTAATCAGATAGAGTGCTGTACAGTGTGTGTATGTAAAATTGTAAAATCTTTATTGTAGTAACTGTTACGCTGTAGGTTTCTAAATTATTGGTCATTTTAAACTATTTTCTACAGACATTTATAAAACAAGAGAAGTTTCGTATTTTCATATACTGTAGTTAAAAATGAATGTATATAACTATTTTGCTGTTTGTATGTACTGTACATATCCAAACTGTTTTAATGCACAGTATAAATGTGAATATTTTATGAAGAATTATATTATTTATGCTCCATAAATATGTTTCAAAGTTTATCGTAAGGCCAAGAAAATTGCTCCTTGTTTAGGCTTTACAAAAAAAAAAAATAAATAAGGGGGAGCTCCTTGTTTAGGCTTTACAAAAAAAAAAAAAAAAATAAGGGGGAGATGTTTTTAGAGATTTCCGCCACACTCCAGGCTAAATAAGTGTTCAAGTGTTTTATTGAATTATTCAAGAAATGTTGGAGCTCCCCCTGCCCCCCCCCCCAAAAAAAAGGAGCGATTCAAGAAATGATGGAGGCCCCCTTCCCCCCCAAAAAAGGAGAGAGTTGATTGTGCGAAGCTTTGTCCACACAATTTATGGGCATGATAATGTCATATCACACCCATATATGGACGTGATGATGTCATATCACACCCATATATAGGCATAATGATGTCATAATATTACATGGGTGAATCCATGTACGGTACTGTACATGTGTTACACTTATGAGAGTGGACAGAGAGCTTAAAATTGTCTGCTTTTTGGATTCATCATTGATGGTGAAATGCAAATTAGTGAGAGTCATTCGGTTTAAAAATTTTTGCCTAAAAGAGTTATAATTCATCTACCGTAGCTTATGTATATGCAAGAGTGGATACTGCCTTTCAAAATGTTTAATCAAATATTATACTAAGTGAAATGAGTGGGCGGGTTCCCCAGCTAAAGGCAATTATCAAAAGGTGATCAAACAGTGTGTCTTCGTAGCTACTCAGTACATTATCAGTTTATACTCATCTGAATTAATTACTGTACATTTATCGCTTTTTCTGCAGTATTTATAATTTATTAGAGTATACATTAGAATAGTAGTAAAATTCAATATTTATGACGTATTTAAGTTTATTTTGACTAAAATCTCTATCATTATTGTTTTTATCACCTTCATAATCATTATTACTATATCATAATCATTATCATCTTTAAATTATCATTTCCATTTGATATACTGTATATTGCCGTTCGTCGCCATCATCATTGTTGTCGTCATCATCTTCATTATCATCAAAATCAGATCAGCAGCAGATTTTACCAATAATATTCATGAACTTCAAACACCAATAAGAAGGTAATTACCGGTACATCATTATCGTGATCATCATGATGATAATTTGATTGTGATAATGAAATGCAAATGATCACTGATCATCTATTGGTTCTTAACTTCTTTAACCACCTTTAGTAAAAACTGTGTGCAATCACTGATTTCCACTTAGTAACCAGTGGGGTGGGGTAGGGTGTAGGGTATTGCAATCAAAATAACATAAGATTAGGCACTTAATTCAAAATTTAAAGTACAATAGAAGCACACATGGAACCACAAAGATCACCATACTGTATTAAACAAATAGTTCCATATCATTGTTTTATTCCTTTTATATAATTATTACTTGCACTATTTATACACAGCACTTGTTAGAATGTATATAAATTTATGACAAAATTAAGATTACCTGATAGATTGCTGTATATATATAAAACTGATTTGTTTTTGTTTATAACAAACATAATATAAAAAAGAGCTAATGTGTAGATTATCAGATGTTGTAGGTGCTAAAGAAGACAAGTTTGCAATTTACAGAATGATTGGATGGCTATATTTGGAAGCAGTAAACTCACCTTGTTCTGCAATCATTTTTATTAATCACCATAACAAGTAGAATATTATGCAATGTCTTATTAGCATCCTTGGCAAAAAAAAATGGGAAAAAAATGTATACTTCTTTGTTTAAGTGGTATTGCAACACTGTAAAGTTGGCAAACTTCATGTTTTTTTATCCAAGTTAATTTCCGCTGTCTACACAGTTTATTTCCTAGGTCAATGTTGTCATGTGGTATTTTAAAGTGAACTATAACTTTCATTAATTTGGAGTGGAGCTGTAACTTGGTGGCTAAGATTTGTGTCTTCCAATCTCAGGGGTTGGGTTCAAATCCTGTCTCCACTCCTGAATCATAATCACAGATCCATCCTATAATTGGCAAATGTGCTGTAGAATGTGGAAGAAATTTTAAATAAAATTGTATTACGTTGAATGTGAATGTTGTACTGATGTCACTTGACAACTCAATGGATAAGATGGATTGGGTTGCCTCTTAAAATTATATCACTTTGACCCTTGGAGATATAGGCCCACAGTATTACTTGTATGGATGCATCAATACTGCTTGTTATGCAACCTGAAAAACATATCTTTTCATTGTGAATGTTTTGATTGATTTCTGAAACATGACTCAGAATAGACAGTGTATCATTAAGGAAATGATCAAATGATATTATCCATTGTATCAAAACATGATCAAATAGAGTATTGTGTTCTCCTTCCACCAATGGTTTCTTTATGTAAGCAATTTGTAATCAAAACTAGAATTTAATTGATACAGTGGTTGCCAAGCAATAAACGTTATACTATAAGAATCTGTTTGTCACCATTTTGAGTACTTCTTCTAAACTTGAGTTATATACCGTAGTTCCTCGTGTGTAAGCCCACGTCCAGATTACTGGATCTCCACCTGCCAGCCTTTCCACATGTTTGATTTGAATGAGATGCTTTCAGAGATGCTTGAGATAAAAAATTGACCTCTAATTTGGCAGTGCTTATAATTGAAAAGGGATTCCCTGGGTAAGCCCACCCCACAAAAATGGCCTAATTTCAGCTTAAGGGAGAGGGGATGCGCAAATTTTTGGCCTGTAGAACAATTTCTGTAATGTTTTTATACTTGGATTTTCTTTGTTTCACAAAGCTTTACCCCAAGTGCTTGTCGAATTTCTCGGTGCTGATTACCACTATGTACTGCCAACCACCAAAGTGTAGCTATAATCCTGAGTAAAATTATTATAACTGAAATAATAAATTCTTTATTTGTCCTTAGTAATACAATAGAAATTCATCTTGAAGACCAACAACTCAACATTACTGTATTATATTTGTATTATCATTATTATCAAAATACATGTATCTTGAACATATTTATTGCATACTGTACAGTATATCACTGAACCAAAGTTTATATCTTGTGATTTACAGTATACTGTATATAGTCAATGCATATTATGCAATACCATCAGGGAAAAATAAACATGGGAAATTCCAAAGACTACTGGTTTATCCTAATAATAGCTCTGTGGTTGAAATATTAATAGGAACAACATTTAAAAAAAAATGCAAACTGTATTAATTATGATACAGAATAACAATACATGTATTCTAATAATAAGATCTATTATTGATGGTGTTCTTCTAAATCTGTGAATCCCCTTGGTGATGTGTGTATGACTGTTTTTCTGTAAAAAAATATAAATATTACCATACTGTAGTACTCATAATATTCTAAGATAACTTAGAATCTACATCATTATTGATCCTTACAGTATGTTTCAAAATCTTCTCCTTCAAAGTCTTTCAATTAACCATTTATCTATTCAAATATCTAATATTTGTCAGAATACAGCCAATCACTGATGATCATTAATACACATTGTCCAATAGCTGATCATCATTATTCTTTGGCATCCAATAAATGATGATTATTATGAGTAAAGCTTCAATGACTAACACTAACATTGATAGCTCCCTGGAGATGCTTTGGCTGTAATCTTTGGCATACAGCAGCAATCCAATATGTATGAGATGAGCTGCGAGGATGAGTCATCAAGATCAAATAGATTATGAATGCCCAATATTCATCAGTGCAGAATTATGTTACAGTAATACTCTAGTACAGTAGTACAGTAGTACTATCTACTGTACAGCATAGCTGCCAAGTTGGCAAATGTTGCTGACTTGAGTATTCACAACCCACCATGATTTAGAAAACTTTTATTTTTAGCATCTCTAGATACTTAGTACTATACTGTAGAAAGTTCTATATTGAACACATTGCAAACATATAGGCCTAAAGTACTACAAAATTGGGCCTCCACAAGCAGATGATTGTGTTTTACAGTACTGTACTCTATAACAGACTGACATCGGGCTGTAATTCGATATGGTATTTTTTGTATTATTTTTTAATGTGAATTGTTAGGAAAAGCACAAGATTTCGCAAAAGACTTTTCAAGAAGCTATAGTTAGGGCTTAAGATTCGGTCTGAAAGTGCATTTATGCATTTTCCCTTATAATAATAATAACTCTATTGAGCCGTTCACTTATAAACAGTGGCACACACTATCAACTGGTGCGTTCACAATAAAACTACACAGTACATTTGTACATTAAGACACATAGTATAAAAAACATACAATACATAAAATATAGTAAAATGACGATTCTTTTAGTTGAACATTAAAAAAGAGCATTAAAAAAATAAAACTACTAATTATGGCAGAGAAATGTTTAAAATATTTGTTAAAAAGACAGATATGCACACCGGTAATAAAAGCATAATACTGTAACTGTTTAAATCCTTAGGCTCTTTAAAACGATAAGGATTAAAACAAGTTAAAAGTTTAGAGTTAAGCAATATAATAAAAGAATGTTAAAATATACAGAATACAAAACATGACATTGGTTAGAATTATTTTATCTATTTACATTCGCTAAAATTTCACATCTCGCTTTCAATGTTCTTTTTAATAAGGACTTACAAGCCATATCAAAAATATTATTGGTTGTTTCATTTTGTTCATATTCTGCATATATATTGGCGTTGCCTAGTAACATTTTGAGTTTTGTATTTAAATCACTATAGTACTAATAAAATAGTGCCAAATATCTTGGTAGTTTATTCTATACAGTTCATGTTCAAGCTTATTTACCTCATCAATTCTTATATCGTTAATTACAGTGCTTCTAGAAGTGATTAAAAAATGATTTAAATCTTCGATTTCTGATTGGCACAAAGGGCATATCTCTTCCATGTCATCGTTCCACTTAGATACCCTGCCATTGAGTTGCAAAGTGTTAGAATGCACTTTAAATTTTAGATTTGCACCTTTAAAATCAGTCTTATCTAGTAAATATTTCTCTATCCCTCTATAAAGAAAAGTACTGTAATACCTTTAAAGAATTTAATTTGCAGATCAGTGGCGTATCTAGAAGTCTTGAAATGGGGGTGCTGATGGGGACGCGAAGGTGAAGTGGGGGGGGGCTCAATGATCAGTTGAGGGG
>NW_022721637.1:644710-713639 GCF_011630105.1 Anneissia japonica | reverse complement strand
ACTGGGGGTGCTTTGCCCTCCCCTAGATACGCAACTGTTGCAGATAGGTAATTAATGCAGATTTTTTCATTGCGCTTGCAAATAAGCTGTGTTTATCGAGATCTTTAATCAAAGGCTGATTGACATTGGTAATTTTAATATCATCCATGTCTAAGTTTTCAATGTCATAAATACCATTTGAAAAAATTTCTTTAACTTGTTTTAACCAACCCCATTTGATACTTTTTTCTCCTGCATTTAACATAGCTTCTAGTGCTTTACGTGACCATCGATCGGTTTCAAAGTTTACAAGTATTTTACAAACTTTATACGCTGGCAGTTTTGCATAGCCTCAAGAGATTGCCATCCTAATTCCACATGTAAAACCTCTTTGCTAGTGTATCTTGACGCCCTAAGTATAAATCTGGCCATATTTAAAGTCAAGGCTATGGAGGAAAGAAAAAAATTGATGTGTTCTCCCTCTCTTCCCCCCCCCCCTCCCTCTCCCCCCCCCCCCCCACTCCCTCAGTTTTTAAATATTCAAAAATTTGTATCCCATTAACAGTTGTATAACATATAACATCTGGAACCTGGCTTTTAAAAGGGTTATACTGTAAAATTTGTTTGGTCTTATCTGTGTCATATGCGCAGTATTCTGCTGTACAATAATAATTTTCTATTTTCGAAAAGTGTTTAAAATAACAACAAAATAAGAACATTTTGAGTTCTGAAATTGGCAAAAATAAGAACACTAAGCCTGGGCAAAATGTCATGATTCTTATAAAAAAAAGTTAGGTCAAACTTGAGGAAGACATCCATTACGGAAAATCTATCTTGCAATGGTACATACCAAACTTGGCCTCATGTCTCAGTTGGGAGCTGATTAACAGAACGGGTACATGGTCTTGCCTTTTATTGGTGCCTAATGTTTTTATAAGGTCACCAGTGACTCACTAAAGAATTCTACACTGTGTGCATAATATCCTTTAAAATGGTAACTAAAATGGCTTTTTTTTTCTGTGTATTTGAAGGAATTTAAATATTTACAAAGTGACCCTACATAAACAAAAACAAAAATTTCAAGGAACAAAAAGATCCTAAAAAAAAAAAAAAATAATCCCATAAGTTTTTTTTAAATTATTATCTAGTTTCCTACCTGTCATGTTAATGATAATGGTGGGATATTTGTAGTGCGCCTTCCACAATAAAATCGTCTCAAGGCGCCGAAAAAAAGGTAGGACCAAGAATTTAAAAGAAATTAAATTATATTATATCTTATATTAAAGAGCCTATATTAATTACTGCATTGGTGTAATTTTACTTGCATCTGCATACTGTATTCATTTCACACAATGTTTTTTTTCTGTGTATTTGAAGGAATTTAAATATTTACAAAGTGACCCTACATAAACAAAAATTTCAAGGAACAAAAGGATCCTGAAAAAAAAAAAATCCCTTAACTTTTTCATTATTATCTGTTTCCTACCTGTCACTGCGTTGGTATAATTTTACTTGCATCACCATGGTACAATTATAATTTTCCATCTTATTAATAAATGACAACATTACACAAAGACAACTAAGAAAAGCATCACTTAATCTGAAGCATCCAATGCTCCTTAATAAGACCTATCTGGAGGGTCCATCAAAATTACAGTAACAAAAATTAGTCAATACAACACATTATGAAAATATTTTAAAACAATGCCTTTATATTCTATGGAAAAAACCACGGAAAAAAAAGTAACAATAAAATTAGTAAGATGACGACATTTCAAGGAATTGGTGAACAAACATTTAAAGTGGTCTGTTCATGATAGGAAAACACCTAATGGGGTTATGAGATAATAATTAAAATATTTATTTCTTATTTCATAACCCCGTGTCAATCTATCTACAAAAATCAGAGTTGAACTGTCTAATACCCTGGGGATAAAAGAAAATGTCTATCTGTCCGGAGGTTCAATGCAGAGTCCTGGTTCAGTTGGGGACCATCATCATCCATTATAACCCGGAAAATTGATATTTATACACACTCGTATTGCGCATCCTGGAATGACCACTACAGAGCTCTTCATGTAAACATTCACACCTATTTTATATCTTTGTGGTATCAGTAGCACACCCCAGTTCCTCTCATCATATTATTTAATCACAGGAAACAATACACCCACTCCTTAACAGTTAAACTCATTTCAAAGTAAAGCCACAACACAGTGGGCCGCACCCAACGGTATCAAAATCACATGCTGTCACACCTACATCCTGATTCCTGTTTATTGTTAAGATATTACCACTCAGATAAAAATGTCCACCTCACCCTTTGCTACTGTTTATATCACAGATTGTACTTCTCCATAACCTACATGTAGTTCATAAATTAATATCATAGTGTACCTAATAAGATATGCAATTGCAATAAAAACGAATAGGCTACAGCATGTCAGTAAATCATCCCATCCACACTTTCGAGATATCCTCATAAGCACACTTCATGGAGTTAATCTCATTAATTAGATTTTTTATCAATGAATGACAAAAACAGATGGCTAATTTATTTTTCTAAATTATAAATATCTTCTTAATAAAAAATTGTAATTTCAGTACCGAAATTGTATGAAGTTTGAAAGCTTAACATATATTATAAAAAAAGAGGAATTTGGATTTTGAAATTCAGTCTGAAAATGCCATTTCTGGCCATCTAGAAGAACCAGGACATAAAACTTTGGACCTCTTCCCCAACCATGTTTGGGATAAGGTTGTCTGGACCCTCCATCTGTTAAATTCCCTTCCTGTTCCCCCTCTATTTCAAATTCCCGGATTTGCCACTGCTGTTTTTGGTTTGTCACAAAGTACAAATAATCATTACAGCAAGGCTATACACACCTTAATGAATTCAATCATCAAACAGTATTAAACACGCACACAAAGTTATAATGTTTATGAACACCCACTCACATAATGTACTTGGCATTTACCAATATGAGTTGACTATACTCTGTTAAAACAATCAAAAAACTCTCGCAGACAATTTCAATAAGAGTACTTTATTTGCCATCACTTCATTCTGTTTTTAACAGACATAACATACGAGAAACTAATGATACATGGGTGTGTTGGCAAACAAGTTAACTTGATTAGCCCATTTAGATGCAATTATGTTTAGAGAGTTAATATTTAGGTACAGTTCAGGCAAGCGAGGGCCTAGCATTTAATCTGAGGACGCGCTGCAAGAGGTAATAGAAAAATGTCAAATGCCCGAAACCAAAACATTAAAGAAATTTTAATTTAAATCTTGGTTATGATAATATGTACTATAGGGCTTAGGGCTAGGACCTTCAACTTTGGGATAATACAAATCTAGTAATTAACAAACCTGTTTACAGAAAATACAAGTTTGCTAACTATGGTACAAATATCTAAGCATGTGATACATATACTTTAGGGAAAAGACCATGTTAATTGAACCATTCATTTGGAACAATAATATTTAGTCAACTTGTACCCATGTTTAATCGCCTCATAATTTTCTTTACTCTCCAAGTATTCTTAGGCATTTTTTTTAAATGGGATCATTCCTCTTGTCCACTTTCCTAATTAGAGTAGCCACCAAAATCCAATTTATATGCATAACAACTTTTATTTGCACATGATCTCAATTATAGCGGTAAATATAATAGGTCAAAGTTGACCATATATAAAAAGACCATTCACACAGTTACTGTTTCTACAAAACCAAACCCTGTTCAATATCAAACTAGCTTCTCTGTGATTCTAGTGTGGACTGGATCAAAACCCTTAAACCCATGTGTAGGGGAAAAAATGCCCTCATAGCTTTTAGCTAATATTACTGGCATGTCAATCATAATTTAATATTTGTTCTTTCATTCATGATTTAATAGAAATCTGGTGATAAAAAGGCTTTCATAAGAATATAGACATTCACCACATTATAAACATTATCCACATCTCATTCTTATGATGCCAAATATCTAAATGTTCCATCTAAATCTCTTCAAAGTTTTGTAATTGTAGCATTCTGATTATTAATTATAAAATGATTTATTTGAATAATGATTTTGTCTTTGATATGTACAATATACAGAAACTTTGAAAATATTATTTTTTTATTATTGGATGAATAATAACGTCTTATGGGATTAATTTTACTTCATCACTGGCATCGCTACAGCGGCTTTAGAGTGAGTAACATCCTCAGACTTCCATAACTGGGTGACTGTCTTTATTTGGGTGTAAAAGTTGATACCCTGAATAAAAACAAAGCAAAGAAAATTATGTCCACCAGGTTGTAGTACATAGATCTTCCACAAGTATCAACTCAGCTGATATAATCTTAGATCTTTTTCTTTTATAGAGCAAGACAAATATTATTATCATCATCATTATTATTATGATTTTGTTTTTACTGTTAACATTAATTACTGTACGTCTTAATTAGTCAAACAAACCTGTTTGCCGTAGAAATTGGTGTCACCCATAAACGACCCTCTGGACCCTGTAAACGAGAACATTGGTAGTGGTACAGGAATAGGAACATTGACACCAACCTACAAAGAAGAAAGATATGTCAACATTATTTCAGATTCATTAGTGTCGATCATACAAGTGCATCTAAATCCTGTAATCAGTTGTGGTGCTTAGTACTCAGGTACTTGCTTTTCAATGCTTTATACGGTCTCTTGTCTGAATTTTGTAGAAGTCAGTTGGGACTGACTAACCCCACAGACAACCTGCCTTCTCTGCCTGGATGTAGTTAGAAGAAGGGTTTTGAAAGACTCAAAAGAATCAGCCGATTTGATGTTTTGAGTAAGACCATTAAAGATATGCTGTCTGTATATCAAGTTCACAAGACCAACACAATCTACTTTTGTGATGCTTCATATACACAACCACATGACCAACACCACAACCATCAACACAACCACCTCAACCATCAATATCACCTCAACCATCAACACAACCAAAACTATCAATACCAACACTACCACAACCATCAACATCAACGCAACCATCAACATCAACACCAACACCACCACCGCAACCAACAATCAAATAAAAACTTACTATATTGTCTTTTATTAACTGTTGAAACTTGAACATGATCTGCTGCCTGGAGAGTACTGATTCTGTCTCTTATACACATCTAGATGTGTATAAGAGACAGTCCAGGTACAGATATCTCGCGTCCATCAAGCAGCAGATTGGCGCCCTCATCTACACCAGACTGAATCAGGGTACAAATACGATCCTTGGCCTGAGGCGAAATGACTGGTCCCAAATCTGCACCAGGCTGGTCTCCTTCATGAAAGAAAATAAATGTTAGGTCAGCAATGGTCGCCTAATCAAATAAGCTTATATAATTAAATGAATTTGCAGTAGTTGGTTTGGTGCATTTTCTTGATACTTTATTAATATTTTGCATAGGGCATAGATAGAGAGAATAATGTGCTATAATAATGTACTGGGTGTATCGTGCTTGCGTGCGGAGCACATTACTGTATGAAAGGGAGACCTGGTCACTGTATGCACATCAATAATGTCGACTAAATGCCTTCCATATGCACAGTCTCAGACGAATCCTAGGTATCACATGGCAGGACCGAATACCAAACAACTATGTTCTGAAAAAAGCAGGAATTCAAAGCATGTTAGTTCTTTTAACCCAACAACGCCCGAGATGGCTCAGCCATCTCAGCCTACTGCAGGATGGCAGAATCCCCAAAGACATTTTGTATGGGGAGCTAATAATTAGTGCTCGACCCTTTGCAAGACCTGTACTCTGCTTCAAGGACGTCTGCAAACGCAACATGTAGGCTTGTGACACCATTACCCTGGGAAGCCACTTGCCACTTCACAGGATCGCAGCAGCTGGAGGCAAAACATCAAGGCATAGTGAGAAGCGTACAGAAGAGAACCGAGTTGTGGAAAGAAAAAAAGAGTGCGCCGACACCAGAGGTCGACATCAAAGCTACCACCACCAGACACTTACTGTAGTTCACCTGCAGAAAATTAACAAGATCTGCTGTTCAAGGATCAGACTATACAGCCACAGCAGGAGATGCAAATTCAAAGCCCAATACCTCAAAATAATGAAATTAATTTAACAAAAAAAATAAATAAATAATAAAACTAATTTAATAATAATAAAATTAGTCTAATAAAGAGATACAACTCCACCGCCAGATACAATAAACTTACAACATTAACTTAATAATAAAATTTAAAATTTATAATAAAAGTATCTTAATTATAATAATAAAATTAATTTAATAAATAAAATTCTGAAATTGTAACAATCTTACAACGCATTATCTCCCGAGACACACAGATGCCATAGATTATGTTATCTGTCCACTGATGTTCTACTCTGGGCCTAGACCCTTCTATCTTGCTACCAAGGCCAAAGAAGGCCAAAGCCAGTATTGACTTAGTATGGGAAATTAATCATACCAGCATTAACTTTCAATTTCTTTGAACGCTCCAATAGGTCAGGAATCCAGTTCTTTGCCTCACCAACGAATACAGCTGTTGACAATGCCATACAACGCTGCCCTGCTGCACCAAATGCTGCCCCAACAAGCTGAAATAAATAACGTTAACCTTAATTACTGCTAGCTCAGCATGGGATTAAATGCATGTGGGAGTGATGTTACAAAAATAACTAAATAAAACAGTAAAAAGTAAAAAGTATACCTGGTTCAAGGTGTTTTCTTTGTTAGCATCCGGCATGATGACACCATGATTCTTGGCTCCCATGTTTGCCTGTACTCTCTTGCCACTTTTTGATCCTCTCTCGTAAATATATTTACCAGCTTGATCAGAGCCAACAAATGAGATTGCTCTGATGGTAGGATGATCACAGATGAAGTTGACAGCTGGATGAATGAAATTAAAGTAATATTTCTATCTTATTCATTGACCATTAGAAAGTATATATATTTGGGGACAAGCACAAACAAGGCCATTGATGGAAGCATCTTTCCACAATTTCTTAGTTGCTGTAAAGGTGAATGAACTTACAGAAATAAATGTAAAAAATTTGCAAATGAGCTTATAAAACCATTTTAAATAACATGTGAACATACCATCATGCTGGCCATGTATGACGTTGACAACACCATCAGGGAATCCAGCTTGTTTCGCCATCTCCACCAGCATCATGGTTGCACCTGGATCTCGTTCAGATGGTTTCATAACACATGTGTTACCACATACAGCTGCCATTGGGAACATCTATGAAAATAGATAAGTCAGTCTAAGTATGTGAACAAGAATTTCATTTCAGCTGCAACATTATGGAATTCCCCCATGGGGCTTGAGTGTGTGTTCCATGTGCTTGATCCTGTGATCTGGGGGTAATAATGTTCAAGCGCCTCGAGGTTGTGTCAATGTGAGGCACTATATAAATCCAGAATTATTATTATTATTATTATTTGCTCATTTAGCTTAAACTCCTAATTGGTGAGAAGGGGATTAGTGCATATCAGTGGTTTAACCAGAAAAACGAAATAGGCTGTCCAAAATATGCTTTAGTTTAATGCACCATTTGAAAGATTCGAAGAATATAAAGAATTTGCTAAAGTAGACCAGGCCCTACTAGGCTAGACGGAGTTGAGAAAGCCAAGCCATCACGATAAAAGTCGCCGTCCTAAACAATTGTTGGCTTGCCCAAAAGACGGGCGTACAGCTCGCTGGCTAAGCCCTTGGTAGATATCTATTTCCTTTGTTTATTTACACTGTTAAAAACTTTTCTTAATTATAGTTACAAAGAATATATATGTTTCTGCCGAACTTTCTCAAAAAAATCTTATAAAACTTGGAGGATAATTAGTAAACTTACCCATAATGGAATCATAGCGGGGAAGTTGAAACTGCAACCAAAAATATAAAGTATTCAGTTATACTTTAACTTATTTTAATCCATTTCTTGCTTTCAAACTGTAGTATAAAGTGCTATATAAACACATTATATCAAAAGACATACAAAGACACCAACAATTCTGATCATGTATGTCTGAAATCAAACACACACAGACTAAAATAAAATGCAAAAAAACTTTAAAAACATAAATATTATATTTCATATTGTTTTTATACATACGGAGTAATTCCTGCAACAACTCCCAAAGGAAGTCGCATGGTGAAGGTGTCCATATCCTTGGAGATGCCGGGAAGAGTTTCACCGAGTTGAAGTGATGTTATACTGCAAGTGTGCTCCACCACCTCTATAAAGAAACCAAGGTAAATTCAAGGCAACCTTTTTCTTAACTTCCCTAGTAGCCTGCAGCTTCTGTATTTTATTATCAAACAAGGAGAGACCAGTCAAAGTTATTTGAATAGCAGGTACTGTAACTTGCCAACAACTTTATTCTAAAACATTTTCAGTCATAGACTATCATTAAGCTATTTATAAGTGCAGTACAGGCTGCTTGTATTTAAGATATTTCAGCTTAATTATGTTATATAATATTTATGTGGGAATGTAATTTTGTTTAAGTACTCACGCAGTCCTCGTAAAACATCTCCTTCAGCATCTGCAAGAGTCTTGCCTTGTTCAAGTGTAATGTTTTTTGCAAGTTCACCCTGTGATCAAAATGTACAATATTTATGATGACACATTTAAATGCAAGTGCAGACAATTTCATCCGGTTTCAATATGTGTAAAACAATTTTTGTAAATAAACAATTTAGTGTGTACAAAAAACTTTGACTTCGCCACATTCCCATTATAATGGTAACAATGAATATGCTAACAAAACACCACCACAACCATACGACCAGCACCACAACCATCAACACAACCACAATCATCAACACAACCACCTCAACCATCAATATCACCTCAACCATCAACACAACCAAAACTATCAACACTACCACAACCATCAACATCACACGCAACCATCAACATCAACACCAACACCACCACCACCAACCAAATAAAAACTTACTATATTGTCTTTTATTAACTGTTGAAACTTGAACATGATCTGCTGCCTGGAGAGTATTGATTGGTCAGCCCACACTGGGAAAGCATCCTTTGCTGATTGTACTGCTCTTTCCATTTCATCTTGTGTACATTTTGGTACCCGTGTCACAACTTCATTTGTTGCCTAATAAAAAATAGTATTGAATGATATTAATATAGATATTACTATCTCAAAAATTCAAAATCACAAAAGAAAATATTTATTAAATCAACAAGAGGCACTATGTCAATCTAAAATTATTATCATTAACATTTTTTTTTATCATCATCACAATTGCCACTACCACAACATTATTTTGTTAGTATTATCATAATAATCAGTGGATTACACAGGAAACATTATGCCTCATTCACCTTTATCCCCCAATCACATATCACCCCAACAAACTGCTTTGACTTCAACAATCACAATTCTTGTTCAATTATATTCTTGAACACTACAGCCCTACTCCAAAATCCATCAAAAAAATTCCTTTCTCTGCTATTTATAGTACTTACAGGGTTGTGCACATCAATCCATTCAGTTGTTTTAGACTCGAGAAACTGACCATCAATAAACATCTTTGTTGTAGGCTTAATAAAAAAAAAAAAGCTTTATCAACTTCAAGGTTATTACTTTCTTCTAGCTGCAATCAGATAAGTATACATAATTTTTTTTTCCCCACCTAGGTCTTAATAAATTGTAAACATTTATTAGTAATCAAATTTCAAAATATTGTAGTGAAATTCTTTGGACAGTTAGATTTCCTTCAGTCCTTCAGGATTATTTTGGGAAACCAATATGATCATTATGATCAAGCACTTTCACTGTTGAATATAGAAAAATTATGTAAACGCAGAGAAAGCTTATGTCTTAAATTTGCACAGAATCTTGCTCATCACCCAATATTTCAAACCTGGCTACCCAAACAAAGACACGAGTTAGTTAAATACAATCTTAGAAACTCAAGGATCACTCCATTTTATGCTCGAAAACAGAACGGTTCCGAAGAAGCCCGATACCTTACTTTGTTAAACTTTTGAACAAGTAACTACTATGTTCATTATTTATACATTTGTAAATTTTGATATAATAATGATCCAATCAATTTTTTATGTCCACTCTGGTTGAGGGATATTGGAATAAGACTTGGTGTTGATGTGATCATTTGAGTTTCTGTCCTGTAATTTGATTTAATGTACTGTCTACTTTTTTATATATCCATGTTTAAATTTGATTTAATGTTGACGTGATCAATTTAGTTTACATTTCTTTTTACTCGTTTTTACCTGTAATCGTGTAATTTCGCTTTTTAATGTACTGTTTTAACGACTCCCACTAGGGCAATGTAAATAATGTGCAATTTAGATTCGTCTACAATACATTATACTGCCTTCTGTTCCCCTGTTATTTATTTATTCACTTACTCATTTTTTTTTAATGGTAATTTTGTTGCTTTTATGACATATCGTAATTTTAACTTTTTTGCCTGAATTTTTTATATTGAATATTTTTGAATAAAATCCATGAATGAATGAATAAATGAATGAATAAATAGTATTTTTTGCTGTTGATATGCAGGCCTTTCCAATCCCAAACAAGCAAAATATTGATATTAATCGCAGCTGCTATGATATTAATTGTTTGAACTTCCCAACGTATAGCTCTGAATCCAGTTCTGTGCATGCTGTGGTCAACATGGTTCATAAAGAAAGGAAAAAGCACATTATATCATAGACCCATAATACTTACAGCTCCATGATGACAATATCTCCTGAAAGAACCAATCACCTGAAAAGACAAGGTCAGTGATACAATCTTGTTATTTGCTACGCATAATTCTGTAACAAACTTTCTTTGTGTACGAATTTTATCAACGATGTTGGTATACAAAGGCTTTGTGATTAAAATGACTAACAACATTTAATACAGTAGGCCTGGCCATATATTTTAAAAGCATGCATCAAGAGAGGAACTTTAGATTCTAAAACTAATCCACCAGAGCCTTTGATTCCAACTCTAGACCTAGGCCAGAATATACTAAAATTAAAGTATTGAACATAATTGTTTAATAAGTTGACAAATAGATTAAAACAGGACAAGGCCAAAAGCAAAAAAGTGAACCAGCAGTATATGCCAGTACAACACAATCATCATACACACTTTTTTTTTTGTAATGATTGAGACACTTTTATTTTATTATACATAAATTCCCAGTGGAAACAATATTTTTTTTTTCTGGACAATAAAGTTATTTTGTATCAAAATAGGCTTGGCCTACCATAGGCCAAAGTCATCATCATACTATTAAAAAAGTAAAAAATAATAAGATCTCCCACCCAAATCTGTCCCAACACATCAAATTTGCACAGAAAATCAATAGGAAAATAGGTGTGCAGAATTAAAGATCAGAATAAGTTAGAATCTGTTCAGCAACATGCTACAAAATTGATTCCAAAATTAAGAAGCCTTACCTACGAACAACGGTTAGAAACTATTGATTTACCAACAATAGAAGACTCTGCGGTGACATGATTAATGTGCATAAATATATACAAGGCTATTAATGTGAAGATATAGGAAGTTTGACAGCAATTGCTGTAGCGAAAGGTCCTTCCACTGCTGAATTGTAAATCCCAGGCTCAACAGCAAGCGTTTTGCTGTTGAGCCACATGACCCAGCAATGGATTATGCACTTACATTTATGGAATATGCCTAGGCCTATTCTTAAACAATTTATGAAGCTTGTTGCTGCAGAAGAGTAAATTGCTGTATTAAAGCCATAGCCCACAGGTACTATTTGCTATGGAGCATTTTGAGGAAATTCGAACCCTGAATCGCTTAAAAAAATTCTGCAAAAGCGTACGAGCTAACCCCTGAACAGTTTGCAAACCGTCCGCACATTTTAAAAATGTGCAACATTTTTCTCCTTTGCAGTCTTCAAATTGTAAAACCACGACATCATCATTCTGCTCTAAGCTGGCTGCCAAGCCAGACTAGGCCTGCGCCCAGGCCTACCCCTAAAAGCATGCATGGACTCCCTGGCCTAGTGTAGTACTAGGCCTAGTAGTAGTAGTCTAGCCCTAGGCCTGGATCTTCTCCTGTTGCAAAGCTATGCTAAGTACTACCTAGGGCCTGGGGCCTAGGCTACTCAGTCATGTGCTCAACTCTAGAGAGCCCTTTTTTGTATTATTGCATTCCACACTGTCATACTACTTTTCTCAATGCTGTTATGGGCACAATTCTACACAAAAACCAGACCTTTGGTATTCTTCTGTTTAAATTAATGAACCCAGACATCGTCAGTTTTAGGCCTGAACTTATGAAACCGTTCACCGTGCCACCGTGTCGTACCAGTAAAATCGTGTCTAGAGAGGGTCGGATACTGTACAGCCGATTTACACCAGACTGGATTGCTATGTATATTAATATTCATGAGTAACGAAGGCGTGGCTCTTCCTCCATTTTTAGTTTGGGAAAATATTTTCTGAATGTAACATCGCGTCAACGTATGTAAATTTGCATCACTTTATCGTATTTCGCGACAACTTATGCTAATTCGCGTCAACTTTGATGTTTCGCGTCGAAATAATATGCTGAATTGCGTCACCATTTATGCTAATTTATTATACTTTTCTTGTAATATCTACAGATTTATAAAAGATAAAATCCTTAGATAAAAACAAAGAAAAATCGAAATTTAAATATATATCAACAAAAAGAAGTTGCCACATGGTAATTACAAAAAAAAAAAAAAAAAAAAAAATGAAAGAAATCTCAATAATGTAAATTAAATATGCTAAATTAAATTTAATACAAATATGAATACCTTAAAATTTTAAATGGATGTAGGGTAATGTTAAGGCAGTATCAGTTACTTTATATAGACAGCTTGATTCAATTATTTATTTTATATATACTGTATTTATTTGAATAAACAGGGCATTTATTGTTGAGAAGGATGTTTAAGGTGGAATTTATTTGAGGGAAGTGTTTATTCGAGGAAGGTGTTATTTTTTTTTAGCGTAAAAGGGATATATATATACTTAAATAAACACCCTTTAATTTCACTTTGAAAAAACATATTATATACCGTCAAAATGTGTTATTGAGTAGTCATAAAGATTTATTGATCCCAACTAGGTAATAGTAATTTAAGTAATAGCAGTCATTTATTAAACGTAGGCCTACACTTTTAGAAGAGTGTCACACGCCAATTGACAGTGAGTTCAAAAAGATACAAGTCCTTATTTTTCCAGATTAATTTATAATTTTAAATTTTATTCATTCATTTGTTATTTTTTTCTTTTTTTTGTTTCTTTTTTGTTAATTTTATTTTCATTTTGTTAGTTATTATTTTTAATTTTTTCTTTAAATAATTATTTTATAAACATTTTCTGATTTTACATTTTTCTGTTTTAATGTAATTTTTAATGTTAAAGATCTAGATTAATTTTCATCTTTTATCTTTTGTCTTTAATTGTATGTACTGGGGTTCCAATTGATCAGCTCTGGCTGGATGGACGACCCTCACAAAATATTGTTGAAATAACTAAATAACTAAATAATAAATAATATATTCATATTAACTAAACAAATGAAATACAGGCCTGATGGACAGAAAAATAGTGATAGCGCCCTCTAAAATGAAATTGCAACCAACAACCACCATGTTCATTGAAATTTACGTACTTTGCTTTAATCAACAACAGGTAGATTTGGTAGTGTGAGTAAATACGGAATTTGGTTCACTTCTGTAGAATTTGCTGTGTCAACTATCAATTTTTTTTTGGTCAGGTAAGATAATCTGGGCATTCACTTTTTAAGTTAATTTAGAAGGTGGATACTTATTTAATTGGATATAATTATTTATAAGTCACATAGAATGTGTCGGTTCCTCAAGGGACTAGCCCGGTGAGCTCAATCAACTGCCTTTGGCGACACCACACCGACATAAAGAATTCGAGTCGTGGAACGAAATGAATTCAATTGAATTAGGTAAGCTGGGTGCGGTTATTTTGGCCTAGCGTTGCTACAACCAAAGCCTATACCTTATTAGACTAGGTGATTTCTTTCCTTCGGTTTAAGTACTAAGTAGGCCATGTAGTACCTTACTCATCTTTGTAATAAGTCACGAGTGAATGTTCTTTTCAAAATTCTGCCTCGAATGATCTGACACTTTAGTTAAACTTACTTACTTTAATTTAGCATTTTGGAGACTCGGGCCGTAGCCTGTACCAATGCAGCAAGGACAGTAATAATATGTCCTAATTTAAATATGAAATTAAACTATAGGCCTAGGCCTATGCTCGGAGTGACAACATTTCGCCTCACATGGGCATGACAGGGTTGCGACACAACTTCCCCTTTCTTTGCAGCTAATTAGCTACACCAAAAGTTTTCATTGGAGGATTTAGTTCTGCATTCTCAGTTTTGACACCCCCCCCCCACAACCATGCCAAAAACAGCCTATATTCCTGCTGCATGTCTCATCACTAACAACACATTTTCCTACCTGAAGTTCACTGTGTTTACTACAGTGTGCTAGAGGTTTTGTTAATAGTGGTGTATCCAGGTTGTGGCGAAAGGGGCGCTTGCATCCCCAATATAGCAACCAAAAAAATGTGTGAAGTCATTTTGGCTATAAGATATTAAAATGGTGGTTAAAAATTAAGGGCACATCCCCCTTCCCCCTCCCCTACCCCCACAACCTCCGACTGGACCACTTTTGGTTTAAAGATCCTGCCTTCTTTTATCTGATTTGATAATTCTTACAGTAATAGTACTTAGGTATCATAACATCTATTTATCCAATATATTTTTAGGCTCAGTATAGACATTATATTTCTGATTTTTTTTTTCATCATCAAATAATTCTTTATTAAAAAACAATAAAAAGAATGTTAGATACACCCAGGTCACGGCTTTATCAAAGCAAATGCAGGGTTTCACAAAGGAACAACAATGATAAAAATGATGATCAAAAAGCAAGCACGGTATCCTAGTGGTTGTGCCGCCTGGCTAGTTATCTGGAGGTTGTTGGTTCGATTTAGGAACGTACCAAGTATTCGGTATGTTAGGTAGGGCAAAACATCATTGCTATGATACTGTAGTTTCCTCATGAAAACTCACATCAAAATAAAAATCAATATGTTAACATTTTATTATTAATTCTTAACATTTACAAATACAACATAATTTTTTGGGATAAATGTAGGCATAACTAATATTTAATCTTAATCAGTATGTTTATATACTTCTGATATAAAACTTCAATTTGCTACCGTACGTGTCTGAAATTTTAAAGTCAGGTTTCAAATTATGTCCTTTTTTTTAGCTCAACATAAATGCATATTAAACAGTGGTTTCCGTAGAGATTCTTAGCTTCTGTACTTAATGCCTTAAAAAATATGTCAATGGTGTGGCGTCAGCTACTTTTACCCTCAAGTACCTGCTTATAAGCTAATGGATGTTGAAAAAAAAACTATTATTGAAAAACAGCTGTTGAGATTGTTAGTAAAATTGAAAACATTTCCTGTGCTTTAGTTGTGTATTAAAAAATGGCAGTAATTGTTACAATATATTTTATGAAGGTGGAGATGAAATCTCTTTCAGTGTCCCACACAGTCGTTGATTAAATACAGACTACATTGGCAAAACTGATGTAGGAAAACTCATTTACGTTATCAATAAAACGCAATTTTGACATAAACACTGTTGTAAACACAGGATTGCCACATTAATTGTCGCATGAACACATGAATTGTGATAGCATTGTCGCTTTAAGGCAGGATTGTTGCATGAACTCGTCGAGTTGTCACATGAACATAATATAATTGTATGAACGTAGGATTGTCATATGAACACATAACATCCCGTGAACAGATAACATTGTTACATCTGGGGCGGATACAGGATTTGGCGGTAGGAAGTGAGAGTCCACACCACACCTTAGTCCCAACCATGGTTGGCCTGAGGTAAGCAAATTTTGAGAATATGGACATCTAGGTGCCTGGAAATTGCACTCTCATACCTTAAAAATCTTATAGGTGATTCATATCATCAATACAATACAACAATTATTTTTCATAATACAATTTAGGGGATGTGATTGCACCATCTGTACCCTCTCCCCCTGCATCTGCCCCAGCACATAAACTCATAGTTGTCACTCATTTGGACACAAAGGATTGTCACATGCATTTTTGCATTGAAAACATGACATTTTTCACATGAAAACGAGATTGTAACATGGTAAATCATAGATATATGTTTAGTTTTGTTTTTTATGTAGTTTAGTGTACATCTGAGAGCAACAACAATTTCTATGTATTTGTTATTTTAATAAATGGAAATAATGAATTAATGACATTGTCACATGAAGAAATTGATTAACCAAGTTATTTAATGTACAGTATGTATGATAGTCATTTGAAGCATCACATACCGGTAAAGGCTGTTACATTAAACACATGAAAGCCACATGAACATGTAATTGTCACATTAAACAGGATTGTCACAAGAGATTGTCCCATGAGCATGAGATTGTCACAAAAAATATGTGTTAAAAGCATTTAATGTATCATTTTTTGTGACTTTTCAGATATTTATACCACTACTACTGTAGATTTGTCATTCATTTATAACAGTAGGCCTACTTTCTAAATCTATAAATGTATGAGACAACTATATACCATAGTTCTCTCTGCTCAGATAATGTTATGAATTCAATTTGAAATTCCTATTTTCAAAGCTCTAATTACAGTAGTTCTGTTTGCTAAAATACCTATTTTATTTATAGAGCCTAGCAATTTGAATATGCCTTCATACCTCAATATATTTGCCACCAAATGATGCGAGATACATATAATTATAGAATATTAGCTTAGTTATTTTGTCTGTGAAGGATACTCAATCGTAGTAATCAAATTAAATGTGGATTCTCATACAATTATAGTGGCCAGTAATTGCACGACTCATCCAAAGCAGACCGTTGAAATTCATACCTCAATATGAATATGTTGCCATGTATTAAGGTGGAAGTCGTGTAGTTTTATGTGAAGTGTCGAATGCCCACATAAATTGGTTGTCTCGCATGTTTACTGAAAGTCAATAGTCTCACATGCTCATGTGAATTAGCAGTTGGCAGTCTCACATGCCCAATGTGAAGTGGGAGTCTCGCATGTTATTTTTAAATCACAGTGTTGAATGCCCAAATTAATTGACAA
Source organism: Anneissia japonica (assembly GCF_011630105.1). Classification (NCBI taxonomy): domain Eukaryota; kingdom Metazoa; phylum Echinodermata; class Crinoidea; order Comatulida; family Comatulidae; genus Anneissia; species Anneissia japonica. Next base: position 696,442 of record NW_022721637.1, on the reverse strand, counting down.
TCTCACATGTTTGCTGAAAGTCAATAGTCTAACATGTTTGAGTGAAGTGAGTCATGCATGCTCTGTGAATTGGCAGTCTCACATGCTCATTTGAATTGGCAGTCTCACATTTTTTTAAATATTAGTGACAGTTTAAAGTGTATATTGTCTATGTACCACAAATCGTATGCATACAAATTGCAAAAGCTAAAGTGTAGTAGAGCAGAGCATTCAACATTGATGTTTGCTCCTAAATGGAAGAAGTGATAGTCTCACATGTTTATGAGATTGTTTCATTGTTCAGTCTCGCAATTCAGTCTCACCCACAGTTACTGTAGCAAATAAATCTAGCACAAGATGTATCAGCCAATCATATGATTGAGAGCAGTATTATTATATTTTATAAGCATGAATACAGGGTTGTTGAGCATGTGCAGAACTGTTAAATTTTATAGGCAGACTATGAAGATAAATTTTAGCCGTATTTTTGTTACCAATATTAAATTTCATCTAAGATTATTTATGGAAATTTCTGTATTGCCCAACCAAACAGTAGATTTAGTATGCAGAGGTCAAACACATACTGTACGATGAGGAACTGAATCAGGTAACATATTGAAAGTATTATTAATTACATGCACAGACAAATGGACACATAAATGCAAGTTATCGATTTGATTTGATTTGATTTATTGTGATACCATGTACATGAAACATAAAATAAACAATTTGAGAACATCATGAATATAAAATTTAATAAAACCATACGTGGTGTCAGGGATAACCCTCTAAGTCCCCAGAAGGGGATTTACATCCTGAGGGATGCCTGAATAATTAGGGATAAGGTTGGATTCTATTTTGATAATAAAAATTGGGTAAACTTTCAAGTACATGTTGGCAATTACCCACTATATTAATATAAAGTGAACAAATAACTGTTACTGTACACATTACTATGATACATATTTACATATTTCTGTAACTTTACAGTTACTGTATGTGTAAGCTGAAAACTATGTTTTAGTAAGCCTTACAGTTACTGTATGTGTAAGCTGAGAACTATGTTTTAGTAAGGCCTTGTTTCCATAAAATCGCTACACCCTCGCTACAGTGTTTTCATTGCTATCGTTGTACTGTGTAGCAGTCCCGCGCAATCGGGAAGGTTCACTGATTCGACCAACCAATCAGCATCAATGAAGGCTGTCCACGATAGCGTTTAGTGATTGTATGTAAACCAAGCTTAATAATACGGTACGTTAACAGGAAAACCATTTTCTTAAGCTCTGTCTGCACTACAGTATTGACATTTTATGACAAGTATTTTATGACCGGAGTAATGATAATGTGAAGTGCATAGAGGGCTTTACCATATGCGCTATATTGTAAGACTCCGATTATTATTATTATTATTTGCCCATGCATATGATGATACTAACATCTCCATATTTGTGAAATCTTACATATTTGCCACACACAACTTTGTTTATAGATGTTTCCATATGGGCCAATCTTTCATATTTGTCACAGAGATCTTTATACAATGGGAATAGATGTGAATATCGTCCTCATATTTGTGCCGAGATCTTTATAGAGTAGCGTGGACAGATGTGAATATAATATCGTCTCCATATTTGGGATAATCTTGCGTATTTTTCACAGAGGTCTGTAGAGAGTGAACAGATATGAATATAATATCGTCTCCATATTTGAGATAATCTTGCATATTTTTCACAGAGATCTTTCACAGTACAGTAGTGTGGACTGATGTGAATATGGTATCATCTTCATATTTGAGATCATCTTGTGTATTTGTCATAGAGAAATTTAGAGTGTGAATGGATATGAATATAATATAATTATCTCCATATTATTGGGCAAATTTATTATGGACAGATCTTTATAGAAATTATAAATTCTGAGTGTGTGATTTGAAAAGTTTCAGTTACCATTAGCGTAGTCTTTCTAGGCCAATAATTTTGTCAATGACCATGTCTAATGTATGCAGCGTCCACATATACGTACAGTATAGAGATATTTACATTTTTTGACAGGAATATTCAGTGTGGCTATTGGCTCTCCTACTACTGTAATACTATGTGAAAATATGTGGCTTAAACTTTAGGAAAAGGTCACTAGTGAAAAAAGGGTAATTGTACTCATTTGCTAAATGGACAGCTGCCTATATCTCTGTTTTCTACTTCCGTTAACGTGTCGGTTTGTAAGATTGAATGCAGTGTGTCGTCAACTGTTACAATTACATAAATTGAAATCAAAAAGCGTTGAATCGTAAAATAAAACTTGCTCGGCTGAGAAATCGTCTGTGCTAAAAATAGATATTCATTTAATTTCTATGGTACGGTTTTTAACTATAAATAATATTTTTGTACAGTACATTTTGTATTCTAATTCAACTGGGAAATTACAAGATGAATGATGGTAATTTATAATATATACTGGTAGTTAAACTTTCGATACAAACACACAATTGAAAAAAATTGTTTACCTGAAATCTTCAATATTAAATTTAATTTCATAAGCCTGGTGTGACAGGGAAGGGAACGGGTGCCACTACTATTTAACAGTAACATAAAAGAAACAAACTTTTTGGGTTTTAACTTCTGCTCCTGAAGGAAAGGTCAACAAATTTGAGATAATGATGATGATATGGGGTCTCCATTCCACCTCATCTGACTTATCCCACCCCTCAACCAACTTTTCCCATTTTCCTCTTTTTCGCAATCATCAGTTCACATACATTTGAAATGCTGAATAACTGATAGTGATACATACCCCAGATGACCTTTGTAGACTTTATATGTGTGAATAGTACTCAGTCAAGGTGTAAACAAATTGATGTGCCATTAATTAATCATATTGCCCATTAGTGCATGTGTGTAGAGGGTACTATATATTGGACGATTGCCACCGATCAATCAGTCACCAATACCTCGGCTAGTATCCTAAACTACTGTGGCATTTTGGAGAAATAAAGCTGGGGGAAAAGTGAGCAGTCCATCTTCACCAACCAGTGTTACATCACAATTTGCAAATTATTCCTAACAAGAGTACAGTGTGCTGTAAAGCTTGTTTTCTTACTAAACATCTTGTATTCTAAACCACTCATAATGTACTAACAACAGTCTTATTCATCCGGCTTTGCTCACTCAAGTATAAATTCAACTGATTAATATCAGTTACTGCGATCTCATACTAAACAATGTACGCAGTAGACGGGGGTGTATAGATTTAGAGATCTGCCAACTAAATCAACAATCTTCGAAAGCTCAACGCATAATCGCAAATACTAAGAGGTACTTGATGGCCATCTACAGCAGGCTGTATAATGCTATCAGCACAATATATGTACTGAGTGTCATCTTCACATTCATCATAGAACTAGATTTTCAAATCAGCCAATGAAGTTTCACACTCTATCAGATAATCAGACATACATAGAGTATATGTATTTTTACATATTTGTTTTAATTTACAAAATGTATTTAATGTATTTTCGCTATTTGCTGCCCTCATTGTTTATGTATCGGCTCCATTAGTTGTATTCTATAATTAGCAGAAATTCTTTGGTTACAGTTTGAACTGTGTTTCATTGATTACCTTAAGGTCGCTTTCCTACAATCAATACATTATTGTGGAACATTCATCTGCTTTGTGGCTATTGTCACGGCTTGAGAGATCTTGTGGATTATATTTTGGCTTTGAAAAGTTATTTTATATTAGGAGTATTAGAGTTATTTGTACTGTATCTGGATCTTTTCTCGGTTTAGGTTCCTGTGTGTACAGTAAGTAGGATAGTATGGTGGTCTAATGGTATTGTACAAGACTAGTTAAACTGTTGAGGTTGTGTGTTCACTGGCTTTTGAGTCCACCCTGTTTGAACATTTATAAAGAATGCCATCATATCTTGATATATAACTTTTTCTGTAAAACAAATTTGTAATAATGGGCAATGTATTGAATGTCTTGCATGTTGATGTTATTTATCTATAAAAATTAAAGCTTAATCTGTTATAGTAATATACGATATACAATAGGTAATCAAATATATGAGTCATAGAAGTATTCTATAGTTACATATAACAGTGGTAGTTATATAAAAAGAGTGTAGAGTACTTATACACTCATCAGAATTTTTTTTCTCACTTTTTTTAATTCAAAATATTTAATATTCATATTTTATGGAAAGTATTTCCAACATCAGTGACAAATGGATGTTATGATGATTATACAGTATGCCTCAACAAAGGAATAAAATATTACATTCAGACATTAATTTCTTACGAATATTACAGCCCAAAGACAATGGATTTTTAAAACTTTTTATTTGCTTAATCCTTTACTTCACATAATACAAGTCTTAAGATTTATTGTGGTTTATTGTCGTTTCAGAATCAGTTAATCGTCTGGCTTCATCTATTTTGCATGTCGTTAACGTATCCATTGGACTGTTGGGAATTAGATTGTCTTAATTAAGTTGATTGTGTACTAGTAGGCTATTAGGATGGAACGTGCACCGCCGGAGAAATGCCATGTAAGTATGCCCTCATCAACTTTACATTAAATAATTATCATCACAGCAAAATACTTATGTACTGGGATTAGCGACAGAATGTTGGTAGAGGAAGTTTCTTCTTTTTATAAATGACTTTATATAGCATGTACTGTCAAAAGGTTGTCATAGTTATTAGACTATTTTTTGTTGAAGTGCAAGGACCTTGGCAATCCTCAATTCATCTATTCATCAACGTGTTGTACATTACCATGTTTTATTATTAAGACATGAATACATTTTGTGTTGAAGCTTAATATGAAATGTATTTTGCCTAAAACTGATATTAAAAATATTAATATTTTCATGTTCACCATTGTTTGTTCTTATGACAATGAAGTACTTTAAATTTTTTAAGACTATCTTGCCAATAGCGATATTTATAATTAAAAGATTTCTGGCTTTTCAATCATCCCCGCAGCTACTGTAAAGTATGTGCACTTTGATAATGACTTTTGAAACATATTATTAATGTATTACGTTTGTAAGAGTTTGGTTATTGTATTATTTTTTATTTATTACTTATAAACTATCATCATCATCCTTCATTGTCATTAATTATTCCTACTATTACTCTGGTATATTAGATATTATTATTTAATAAAGAACATTAATAAATATATTTTTTCATTTTTATTTCTATTGAGTATTATGTACAGAGTCTGTTAGGATCAGTCTAGTCTTTACTTTATTTATGTAGCATCCATTCAAATACAATACAACATAAAATAGCAATGGCACAATCTTCCTAATTAGAAATACTCTACAGATGAATGGAAGATTTCCCTTGATGCTAAAACACAGCCTACCATAGTGTTTTGCTTTCTAAATCACTCATCTGTGTTTTCAAGTACATTCATGCATTTTTCATATTCTGCGACCTGATTACCAGTTAATTAGCAAATTAAAACCTTTTGACCGGAATGCTGTGAATAATTTAATGAAACAGTATTATTCAACTTTATAGCCTTTTTGGCTTATCTCGCACTCAGTGATTCGGATAGGTATCATACTCACGACCTACGGATAACTAACCTAGTGTCTTAACCAATCGGCGACCACGCTTGCATCAAGTGGTTCCCAGGTTACTTAATATCAGAAGGTCGTGGGTTCGATACAACCCTGATCACTTGCAAGATTTTTTTTGCAAGCATTTTGGAACTTACGGAGCAGTCAGTATTTTAAAATGTCGGGTAGGGCAAATGTCTCACTTTAGTGTTATAAAATGATTCAAATACTGATGATCCTAAGTCGTTGGCATAATTATTTTTGTTAAACTCATTTTTTTTAAATATATAGGACTATAATCATTTTAACCATTTACAGCATCAGAGAAAAAAAATATTGAACATCTCTAAACATCAATATTTTGATGTATTATTAAAAAGTATTTTATAGAAAGTGGTATTGAGTTAGTACAAGAAAATACTGTAGTTACAATGTAAACAGTTATAATAATGTTATGCTAAACAGTATATATTTAGTCTTTGCTTTTGTATCTGCTGCGGAGGGGTAGTGGACACTTGTTGTCTGGCAGGTGAACCTTGTAATGTAAGATTAAATCCGGAAGAATAAATCGGGTGGTGGAATGATAATGGGTCATGAGCTAAAGATAAAAATTAAAAGTAAGTCTACGAAATATGATGCTATGTCTAGATTATAGACCTAGTTACAGTAAGTTATCAATTGAAAATGATTTGACAACACAGAAAGCTGCAGATAAGGCCTGTCATAGAATGTTCACTAAAATGTCACTGTGCCCGACAGTCGCCGGCCGACGCGATTCAATGAAGAACTGATCGTTTTTAATGACGATCAATTCAGGCGACCACCGGCAATGAGCAGAGTTGGATTCGTTGTGCAACTGTCGTACGACCGTTGTAAGACGTAGTGAGTACCTGGCTTTATTCTAGTGGATTTGCCAACACACAAAGCTTGGATGAGTTCAAAGAGCAAAACAAAATTTCAAGCAGTAGACACACGCTCCTGCTGGGAGCATATTATTTTGATCCATTTCCTTCGCATCTTGCTAGTTGCAGGATTGAGCAATGCTTTACCAAGTCTTATAATGGGCCTCAGGGAGTAGGGTTCTTTTTATTCATTAGTAGTTATCCAGGTGTCTGGCAGGTTATAAACCCAGGATCCTAAGGCAGCCAAGATACTTTGAAATACAGTAATACATAATTCAGTTCATAGAATTCTACAATTATCAAATGGTACATTTTGTTGAAAACCTTGTATTAATTAATAAAGTGGTATTTACTGTAGTTTCAGGGGAAATATCAAACAGTGAACTATTGAGACATAGTGTATGGTACATGTGCTAATTCCATCAATGTCTATCCCAAATACTACATTTGCATGATGTAATTGGGTAGTGAAGATTGAAGTTGAACAAGAAATCATTTTATATTTAATTTAACAGTGCGAGTTGAAAAGCAAGAGCAGTTGCGATTTGTATGTTTGCTTAACTTGTGTCCTTAGGCAAGGTGCTTTACTGACTCTGTACCCACGAGTATAAATATTAAAGTAGATAAATTTGCAACCAGTGCTCGGATACAAGCTGCAACATACAGTAATATAATGCTCCCCTAGAAACGCAAATACTTTATGAGTTTCATTAACTCATAAAGTAAAAAAAAATTTTTTAAATAGTGTAGTCGTAAAATTGATAATGTGTAATAGTTATGATAAATCAATAATAATAATGATAAAATTGATGACAAAATTAAATACTCAAAGAATTTCATCTGGTTTTATAAAATATGTCATTGAAACATAGCAAATCTACAAAATTATTGGTTTATCTGAGATCATTATTAACTTTTAAAATTAAATACATTGATAAAATTGATTTATAATAAATTGATTTATGTTAAAAATTATGATGATTATGATAAAGTTGATAATGATAATAATCAATGCAGAGTATTTGACAGAAAGTGGCTGATGATTGGTCAAGAAACCTTTTCATGTGCTATAAATCAATATACAGTAGATGATATTTACAGGTAGTATCCATAACACTACATCAAATACATTCAACTGTTATTGATGAGTACATGTCATCAAGTATGATTCATAATGACTCTCCGTCTCCAGTTCCCCCAATGTTGTTAAAATTCCACGCAATCCATGTATATATGTTTCTCAAACCTTTCAAGAATAATGTAGGCTCCTGAGACTTTAGAAAAACAGGTTTAAAGAATTGCAGGCAAAACGTTAACAGTTCTAACGAATGAATCACACATGTAATTTAATGGTTTGTCGTTATTGTCGCCATATTTCTGTTTTCGATTGATTGCTGTTGTTTGGCTTAATGTGGTAATTCCTCTTTTTCACATCATTTATACATTTACAGTAGAATATATTGGCCAGAGGGTGCATCTGAATGCATCTTTGCTATATTTGACCTAATTATTTTTTACCCTAGATACTATTTTTCCACAGGCAGCATGTTTTAGAAACTAAGTCTAATAATTCAATTCAATTCAACTTTTATTTCGGAATAACATATCTATAGCAAGCAACACAGTAACAAAAGACAAAAAAGAAATATGAGTTACAAAAACTGTGCAATCAGGGGTAGGGACGTTACTGCCCTAAGGTCCAAATGACCAGCATACCCCACCCTAATTAAACTATGCATTACTGGGTAGGGAAGTTACTCCACTAAGGTCCTAATGACCCGCGTACCCCATAATGAGGCTAAACTGAGAGGAAAACTTTTTAGTTTGAGAGAAAAAATCCTGCTCTCATAGAATTTGAATCCGGGACAGGGGATTCGAAGGCAAGCATCTTAACCACCAAGCTATTCAATTCAACTTCAATGTTTATTAGTACCTGTGGTTAAATTATAAGTTTGAATTTAATGCACAAAGATTTTTTCAAGTCTTTAATAATTATGTTGCTTTTAAGGCTATTTTCAAACAGGTTTGCGGAATTGAAGGCTCAACATTAACAATTTTGATTGCAGAAGAAAATGAACAAATGTATTATGGTTGGAGTATTGCAGGCTCACATGTCATGCAAACACTCACAATTGCGACTGTGAAGTAGTGACTCAACCTATGAGTATTTGGTTCCATAATATGTTAAATAAGAACCTCCTCTCATATGCCTAAATCTCAGGTGATGTCATTTAAATGAAATGGTTGACTTGAGATCAATAAAATGTCAGATAAATTTAGACCTTTTGATTCGTTCCATGTGCACATTCAGAAATGATCTGTATAATGAGATATGATATTTGACCTGTGTAACGTTGACATGTAATAAGTTGGGAAATATTGCATTGCTCTCTTGAATTTCAGATATTTAGAATATTTCAATCTGACAGATTTTGATCAAGACATCGTCTTCCCAAGTGGAGTTGTATGGCTTGGTGGTGTTTGCCTTCTAAATCCAGAGTCTTGTGTTCAATTCCTGTCACACTGCCTGTAGGATATTTTCACATTACTAAAAAAAGAACGCCACTCCATCATAAAGAGACTTGGTTTACATCTTTCCAACATGTTTGTTACTTGCAGTTGGATGCTAATGAAATAATGGTTTATACGTCTTTGTATCAAACTTATTTAAAATTATGTACTAGCCTAATATACTGCTATAACCAAGAAGAATAACAACAATAAATAATAATGAGAATGGTAGATAATGATTAATAATGTGGAATTATGTGTTAAAGCATTTAGACAGTGTTCGTCTCATTTGCCCTCACTGACATTCACTAGTAACAAGAAAAAAACAAGTATTTGTATATTCAATAAAACAAAAGTGATTTTTCACATTTATTGACGTTGGAACACAGCACTATGGTGCTAATAATAAATTCTTGATAACATATAGATTAGGTACATGGTGTTTTTTAAGAGGAAACTTAAGACCATGCTGTTGAACAGCCTTTGTACATTATTTTTTATGGACTTATAAATTTCAGAATTGGAATAATTGACTGTTCATAACTTTGATGTGTACAGTTAATTGTCTACTATGAGGTGACATACTTTCAAATTATTTTTATCATTATTCAATAAATTATTATTAATGCTGCTAGACAGCCCGATGCTGAATGGAACCCTTAGGCGTAGAAGGATAATTGATGTAATGCAAGCCCACCAAAATGTTAGATGACAATGTTTATAGAGAGAGCTGTTTAAAGTCAGTTTCGCAGTGAAATTTGTGATTATTTCTCTTCTCATCTGGATATTGTACTAGCAGCCTAATTATGTAACCTGATCGAAAACGAAATAAGTAACATTTCAATCTCTAAAGTGAAATTGAGATTTATTGATACTCTCAAAGTGAATGAAAGCACTATTTATATAAACATTTCAATTACACAATCATGCCGACATGAATAGGCGCCTTCGAAATTCATATTTGAGAAAAAGCGCTACTTTATATCGGCCGTTTCATAATGAACATCAACCTTGCCAAGTACCCTGTATTGTAGTTTTTCAAAGCCTCTTGAAATTCCATAAAGAAATAACAATTTTAATAATGCACATGTCAATTTTAGGAGAACAAAATCAAATTAATATTTACTTCTTGGTGCTGGAAAGAGAAACTAGGCTTTGTAATTTGTAAGAAGGCTGTTGAAATTGTTAAAATATGAATTACATCAAGTGAATTACATCAAAATTGAATCAAAGTAAAAACACTGAAAGTCTGAGATCAGGTAAAAATGAAATCATTTCAAAATCTATTCACATCAATCAAAGTCAAATCGGTGTTTTTTTTACCTTGTATATACTTTATAAAAGTTCCTGTATATTAAAAAGTGATTATGTAAAATAATAATAATAATATTATAATAATAATAATAATAATAATAATAATAATAACTTAAAAATCTAGAATTTTGCATCAGTGGTACACATACGGTACATTGACAATAAAACAATACATTCCACAGACTTAAAAACATAATGTTATACTGCATGTGAATAACCTATAACTTGAAGCATCATTGTGTCAAATAAATATATAAGATTTTAAAAAAAAGTATCATAACTGAATAAGAATGAACTTTTCTTCCCATCTCCACCCTCCTCCCCCCACCCCCACAAATAATATATAGCTGTACGAAATGTGCAAAAAATACACTTTATCTCCTCCATCCCCCATCCTGAAAAAGAAAACATTAAAAAATAACAAAAAAGAAAATTCAAACTCAACAATGTTGATTTGAATACTGTATTTCTTGTCATGCAGGTATATATGATGCAAGGTAAAATAGATCAGAGTACTACATACCAAAATTCACTTGTAATATGGAACTAAAAATGCAACTTTATTACCAGAGAGATACATTACATTTGAATTCCTGCAATACTAGTTTTTTTTTACCCTGGAATGTACAGTACTATATCCTACAAATGATGAAATCATTACTGCTTATTACCTTCTGCAAAGACTTTATGAATCCCTTGAAATTTAAACATAAATACATAGATTAAGAATGACATTCTTTGCAATTATTTATTATGTTAATTTAACAGTACACATGGGCATCCGAGTACTGAATTCACTATGTTTCCGTAATTGAGGACGATTAGGCTACTCCTAATTTTATTTAAAGTGTCTCGTTAGCTGATGTCATAATTCATTTCAAGCCCACATTCATCCTACTATTAATGTTGAAAATGGAATCATCTTGATATCTACATTACCTGATTGGCTGGTGATGCATAGCCATATTTTATAGTCTCATTCACTGTCTGTTAGAATGATCCAAATTCACTACTATACTTCAACTCACATTAGAATCTCTTTATTGGTAATGTTTGCTTTAAGTGTCATAAAAACCTATAATGTTTTATGAATTCATTCCAATGTCCAACACACGCACTAAGTATGTCTTCACTGTATGTGTTGATATTAGTGGCTAATGTACAGTGTTTGAAGGAGGCTCATTTGTTTGATTTGCTAAGATTTGGTTCTTGATGTCCTGTGTAAAAAGTCACTGGTAATTGGAATGACATCCTTAAACTTAAGCACAAGTTGTATGTTCATTGTATTATTTTCATCCTCAGACGAATTTACACAAATATTTATTCAGTGATAGAGATAAGAAAGTTTTATCTGAATATTAAAAGAAAATATTGGTACCTGAAATATAAAAAGATATGAATATGATTTGAAAAATTTACCATGCCGTTTAGTATCATCAAGATGAGAGCCAACCATTGTCAAGAAAATGTTGTGTTTAAATAAATTTTCGATAAAATTTGCATATATTTTGAACTGTAATTTAATTTCATTCTTGCTAATTGAATTAACAAACACCTTCTAAGTCTAGTAAAGATTCAATCTATTATTATGCTGCATTCTCTTCGTTGTACCATTTAACTTTGAATACCCAAAAAAGTCGTCAACAACGAGTGCCAAGCATTAATCCATCAATTTAAACAGTTCTTAAGTCTTTTAAATCATTTCAAAAATAAATTATGACAGTACATTGATAATGATGATAGATGAAGATGTTTTCTGCTAAAACCTTGCATATCTGAATATTCAATGCCTTTGAATTCCTTGAAAAACAATATTGAGAATGATGATAGTTATGATGATGATGGACATCATAGAATTGTTAATGATGAGGGTGATGATATAGAGTAATCAGATAGGTTTTAATGCCATGAATAGAAAGCAATAAGCTGATGCATTCAGTTGGCAGAATCTTGAATCAACTCCATCGTACATATTTTACAGTTATTTGAAACAGTGCTACAGTGTTTTATATTATGATAATGATCAGGAGAATGATAATTACAGTAGATTGATACATTAGAGATCATAAACTGTTCATGCTACTTAGAATAATAAGATAAATGGTTGTTAATTTAACAGTGGAAATTTTCTCTCTACTCTCATACATGAATTGTAATGAATAAATAAATGGATCAACAATGCATTGATGTTTTACTGTTGAGACTACTCATAGCCACCAAACCATAGGGGCAGATACAAGGGGACCTAACCATCCCCTTTCCCTAAAATTGTAAAAATAATGGAAAAAATAAGAAAATTTCATTAAAATTTAAGTCTGGGAGCTATTTCCAGCTATAATAATAATAATAATAATAATAATAATAATAATAATAATAATATGTTATATTTATATAGCGCTTAATGTCAACAAGGCCTCGTAAGCGCTTCACATTACTACCATTCATACCACACCATACCATTCATATAAAGATGCCATAGCCTTAAAAATGTTGTATACAGTAGGTACCTTACCTGGGCCCCTCTATACACCTGGATCGAACACTGAACCATCAAAATACTCAACCTGCATTGGGCAAACATCCTGAATGATATCCTGCCAATTAAATAACTTCAGCTTACCATTAAAACCATGCACTTAAATTTTCAGCACAGTACAGTGATTTTCTATATTGACTGATATAAATATTAATAATTTTCTTTTTTTTAACACAAAACATCTGTCTGTATTTATGTAGTTGCTTTAAATAACTCCTTGCCTTATTGTATTTTATTAATATTTTCAACATTATTTTTGTTTTATGTAGATTAGAACAGAGTCACAGGGAATTACATGAGGTGAATTCTGACCTTGAAGAACGTATCTTGGACATCGTAAGTTCAAATTAATGTGGAGATTTTGATTTGATCAACGACGCGACGCTAGAACGGAATAACTCATGCGTGACCCTCCTACCAGGTGTCCTACGTAAATTTGGCTAAATTGCGTCCTAGAATCCACGCGACGAGAACTTAATATTCTAGCGTGCGAAGAAGACTTTTAGTGACGTCATTACGTTCTATGTCGTACCGTCGTTGTCCAATCGAACGCTTCCTATTATGAACATACAGGTATTCGCTGTGTAGAGCAGCAACCCACATTCAAATAAAGCACTTTTCAGTATCTGTTCAAACATATTTTAATCCAAATTTATCTAGTAAAATGTTTACTTCTACTTTAAAAAATCCAAATTAAATTTCTCTATTATTAAATTTCTTTTTTAACATTTTTCTCTTAAAGTGTGCAGCCTATGAGAAGGAGAAGCAGGCCTTGAATCGAGAGGTTGTGTCAATAAGCCAGAAATTATTGGATGCAAAATTTGAGATCAACAAACTAGAGGAAAAAAATGTACGTTTTCACATTTTGATTTTATTGCACCATCACATTGACGTACTTTGCACGAAACTTGAGCTCTGTTTTCATCTTAAATTGAGAACAAAGTCATAAAAATATAGAAAGAAATAAAATTAGATATAGATTAATGCTCAGAACATGTTATGATAGCTGCAGCAAATGTCAAGTCAAAGTATTCTATTCATAGCAAACAGAAAATATAGTACACACCCCAATTAAAGGCTGCATTGCTCTATAGACTAAACTTCATTATGAGGGTAAGAGAGTGGAATTTTTTTTAGGCACAAGAGCAAATCTCAGAATTCGAGAGATTGAACTCTGGACCCTGGAGTTGTAAGATAAGCATCCAAGCTACAAACTACTGAGTTACTACGTAGTAATGCCTGAGGTTCATCTATTTGTTGTTATTGGCCATCAACCATTTGAAGGTTGTAGAAGGCGACTACTTGAACACCGAATACTGTAATCAAGTCGATACAGTCCCCAATTATACAGTAATTTATGGGTCTATACTCAGAAATGTTCATTCCGTATTATAATCTGAAGACCAGGTGAAATTTTACGATCAATCAGAAGATAATTTATTAGCACCCGATGTATTGTTAGTTTTGTAGATGAGAAATTACTTGCTGCACATATAGATATTATCCTGTGAAATTTATTGATTATAACATGTAATGAATTTCATAAAATGTTATATCAAAGTTTTGAAGGGAAAAAAATACAAAATTTAAAATCACCAAAAATTACAATTATGTATTTTTTGCATTAACTGCTTTTGTAATACTTTTTGTAATAGTGTGTGTAGAATATTATTATAATAATAGCTCAGTTTTATTTTAGCATTATGCCAAGCCTCTAAGCTTTTCACATCATTTCTAAAGTAAAAGAAATTCTTGAATCTCCATTCAGATTATAAAATTTCATTTGACAAAAAACTGTTGTATGCCCATATTTAGTCTTGATGTACCTTTATATTGTCATGATGTGATGTCATCATGACCATATATATGCATGTCGCATGTTTCTGTCAAATAAAAAATGGGCTAGTGTGGACAGACTGTAAGAGTTTTTCAATTTACACCTGCTTAAATGACATGGACCTTCAAATTGAAAAATGCAGTGGTAATGTTAATTGTTTATGCATAGCATTTTACATATTTAGGCTCATACTTTCAATTGAAAATATTAAAAAGTAATGTTTTCCTATCCAATTATTGAGGCATACAGTCAGGCCTGCATACAGTAATTATACAACAGCTCCTATAATCTTTGCATAGACCCTTAAATGACTTGGTAATCAAAATTATTAAAATACCCTATAAGAGTTTTGGTAATGAAGTGTCAGCGAAAACTAATTTAATATTCATATCTATCTGATTAGGAGTTGATGACTAATTACATTTTTTAAGTTACAAATTCAATGTTTTAATGGCATTTTTGAAGGTTTTTCCATTTTTTTCTCCAATGTCCGTATATCTTTAATATGACAATATAGTCCTAATAAGTGGGCGTCGTAAGAGGAAAGATAGTCATTAGAACATTGACATGATATGCAGGCCTTAATTACATGATTCTTCAAATTGAAGGCGGCAATACTTAATGGTGACGTTCATTATTGCATGGCGTTACCTTGCCTATGATGATGCTCATCAGATTTGGCAACTGTTCATTTGTGTGAAGGATGCTTGAAAATATAAATAGTTTGATGACCTTTAGAATGGTGCTGAGTATCAACTACTTGTTTGCATGTCTCATGTTATCTAATTATCCCCTAGAGTGGTCTTAGGGGTTTTTTTAACTAAAGATATTCTGCCAGGTAAAATTTAGAAATTCCCATCAAAAAAATATATTTTTTACCATTAAATTTCTTATTAAGCTAAAAAGAATTGGAATATAAAATTTTGCACTTAATTATTTTAAATATATTTAAAAATCTAAATCTAAGTATATATTTTTTTAACAAGAAAACAGCTTCATCACATCTACTCCTGTATTTGTAGGCCTATACAATGAAATTGGCTGCAAATTTGTATATTAAAGCTACTAACTTTAACATAAAAATCAACAAACTTAAATGGAATCCATGATTACTCTAGCAGGCATAGGAGCTACTCTAAGCTTCTATGCCTGCTGGAATCCATGACTACTCTAGCAAGCATAGGAGCTACTCTAAGCTTCTATGCCTGCTGGAATCCATGATTACTCTAGCAAGCACAGGAGCTACTCTAAGCTTCTATGCCTGCTGGAATCCATGACTACTCTAGTAGGCATAGGAGCTACTCTAAGCTTCTATGCCTGTTGGAATCCACAAATACTCTAGTAGGTTGTTGTAGGACTGTTTAAGCACGTCGCGCCCCAATACCCTATAAGAGTTTTGGTAATGAAGTGTCAGCGAAAACTAATTTAATATTCATATCTATCTGATTAGGAGTTGATGACTAATTACATTTTTTAAGTTACAAATTCAATGTTTTAATGGCATTTTTGAAGGTTTTTCCATTTTTTTCTCCAATGTCCGTATATCTTTAATATGACAATATAGTCCTAATAAGTGGGCGTCGTAAGAGGAAAGATAGTCATTAGAACATTGACATGATATGCAGGCCTTAATTACATGATTCTTCAAAT
Organism: Anneissia japonica; assembly: GCF_011630105.1. NCBI lineage: Eukaryota > Metazoa > Echinodermata > Crinoidea > Comatulida > Comatulidae > Anneissia > Anneissia japonica. Next base: position 680,138 of record NW_022721637.1, on the reverse strand, counting down.
TGAAGGCGGCAATACTTAATGGTGACGTTCATTATTGCATGGCGTTACCTTGCCTATGATGATGCTCATCAGATTTGGCAACTGTTCATTTGTGTGAAGGATGCTTGAAAATATAAATAGTTTGATGACCTTTAGAATGGTGCTGAGTATCAACTACTTGTTTGCATGTCTCATGTTATCTAATTATCCCCTAGAGTGGTCTTAGGGTTTTTTTTAACTAAAGATATTCTGCCAGGTAAAATTCAGAAATTCCCATCAAAAAAATATATTTTTTACCATTAAATTTCTTATTAAGCTAAAAAGAATTGGAATATAAAATTTTGCACTTAATCTAAAATCTAAATCTAAGTATATATTTTTTAAACAAGAAAACAGCTTCATCACATCTACTCCTGTATTTGTAGGCCTATACAATGAAATTGGCTGCAAATTTGTATATTAAAGCTACTAACTTTAACATAAAAATCAACAAATTTAAATTGTTGAATTTTATGGGTCAGTTTACTATTGAGTAAGTCAAATGGCCAGGGGTAAGTAAGGCAGGACATCGCTAACTACAGCATCAACATTCATGTTAGTTTGAGACCCTCCATGGTTTAATATGGTATAACCAAGTCTCCTTAGATAAAGGAGTCAGACTTAAAATGGAGGTCCACTGTTACCTGGCTCGTGCACACTGTAAAAAACCCATTACATTTTGATGGGGTTACTCTGATGTTTTGGTTCATTGCTACCGAATAATGTGAACATGAAGCTACTCTAAGCTCCTATGCCTGTTAGAATCCATGACTACTCTAACAGGCATAGGATCTACTCTAAGCTCCTATGCTGCTGTCATCCATGACTACTCAAGCAGGCATAAGAGCTACTCTAAGCTTCTATGCCTGCTGTCATAAATGACTACTCAAGCAGGCATCAGAGCTACTCTAAGCTTCTATGCATGCTGGAGTCCATGACTACTCTAGTAGGCATCAGAGCTACTCTAAGCTTCTATGCATGCTGGAGTCCATGACTACTCTAGTACCCCTTTCAGACAGACCTGCAAAACGGTATTAATACCGTATTACTTGAACACCGGCGTTCTATGTGATAGGGTAAATACGCCTAAACGCCGGCTTCAGTTAGACCTCCTCGGGACCTAGTCTTAATACCGCATTAATACCGTAGCGAGTTTTGCCCAACTCGATGTGAAAGGGTACAGGGTTCATCGCCGTCTTACGCACTGAGGCATAACAAATTAGACGGTCACACGAGCAGCCATCAACCGCTGCTGCAGCTAACAAAGCCGATGAAATCGCTGGCTGACGGTTCTTTTAGACGCGAAAATTGCCTGCACCTAGCTGCTCAAAATTCAAGCCGGCCTCGCCTTAAACGCTTCCTAAATTCTTTCTTCCCTTGAACGAAATGCATTAGAAACCTTCTGTTTCTCAATTTATATGTATTGCAAACATAGCAAGCATTAAAAAACATTTGCAAAGCAGCAGTTTTATGACTTCATCCCCAGCCATATTGGATTAATGGAGTAAACAAAAACTTGCACCCTCTTTGTTAACAAGCACAAGCGCCACAGACATCAAATACTCTTTTCCGCGAGAACCCTTTCAGACAGGATACAGTATTATTACCGTATTTCAACTAGCTGTGTGAAAGGATCTGCGCTGGCAATAACGGCGGCATGATTAGGGTATTATTGCGGTATTTTCTGTCTGAAAGGGGCTTAGTAGTCATAGGAGCTACTCCAAGCTTCTATACCTGCTGGAATCCATGATTACTCTAGCAGACATAGGAGCTACTCTAAGCTTCTATGCCTGCTGGAATCCATGACTAATCTAGCAAGCACAGGAGCTACTCTAAGCTTCTATGCCTGCTGAAATCCATGACTACTCTAGCAAGCATAGGAGCTACTCTAAGCTTCTATGCCTGCTGGAATCCATGATTACTCTAGCAAGCACAGGAGCTACTCTAAGCTTCTATGCCTGCTGGAATCCATGACTACTCTAGCAAGCACAGGAGCTACTCTAAGCTTCTATGCCTGCTGGAATCCATGACTACTCTAGTAGGCATAGGAGCTACTCTAAGCTTCTATGCCTGTTGGAATCCACAAATACTCTAGTAGGTTGTTGTGGGACTGTTTAATCATTACTACACCAAGCACAATGGATGTTAACTTTCTGTGGGGGGGGGGGTGTGTGCTCCCCCCCCCCCAAAAAAAAATTACTACGATTAAACAGTCGTACAATAATGATAAGCAAACCAGATGAAACTATTTGAATGTTTACTCTAGAAATAGGAGCTACTCTAAGCTCCTACGCCTGCTAGAGTAGTCATGGATTCAGCACATTGAACCAGATGAAACTATTCGAATATTTACTCTAGAAATAGGAGCTACTCTAAGCTCCTACGCCAGCTAGAGTAGTCATGGATTCTGTACATTGACCTTGCAAGGTATGGGTTATTCTCCTATATTCACCTGTACTTAAAATCACAACGCAGACTGTATTTTATTATATATGTTTATATAGATATATATTGACAAAAAATATTGTTTTCCAATTGCAGACCCGACTGAGAAAAGATTGTGAAATAGCAACACAGCTACTGCAGTGTACCCCTTCATCCAGCTATGCTCAGCATAAGATATCAAATGTAAGTGTACACAATTAGTACTTACCATTAACAATTATTTAATAACATTGTGGAATATGGTGGTTAGCATGTTAAGAGCTTGAAATTCACAAGTCCTGTGTGTTTAATTTTTGCTAACAAGGGGATTTATTTCTTTTCTCAAATGACATTCATAATGGGAGCATTACAATGTTTTTTTCCATTTAATAATCACTTCACATGAATTATTTCCAAGTAATATAGAATACTTAACACTGTTTAAAGCATTGTGATTGCCAAATAGAAAACTTTATCACTATCTAGAGACTCAATAAAGATCATTTATAGTTATGATTTAAATTCAGCATACATTCATATACATTCACGAATTATAGGGAGCAATCACAAACAGTTGCGAACATTTTTGACTAATAAATGTACAATCATGAATAATAATGTACTATCATGAATAGTAATGAACAATTTTGATATAATAATGAATAATCGTGAGTAATTTTGAATAATGTACAATCATGAATATTCATAATCATGAATAATTTTAAATAATATTGTAACATTGTGAACAATCATTGAACAATTTTGATAATCATGGAACAATTGTTCTCCCCAGCTACCTCACGACGTTCAGTATCACGTCCATAAGATAATGGGTGAAATGGCTAAATCAGGAGATACTTCAACTTTGAGTCCCCCCAGTCATAATAGCCCTACGGCAACATCAAACAACCCTGGGTACATAACAGTGAGCAATGAAAACAACCAACCTCTTCTGAACAGCGACTCTGCCATCTCAAATGGATTCTTGGCTGGACGAGTGTACGACTCCGTGCCTGCTATTGTCATAGCCAAAGCAATGCAAAGGAGAGATGAAGAGGAAAGAAAAGAAATGGAGAAACTTTTTCCGAAAATGCGTAGAAAAAAAGTTGAGTTACCGTCTGGTGAAATACATGACAAGGGGACACAGACATATCAGCCATACAAGGGATTGAGCCATGGAAATTCCCTTCTCTGTGAAAAATGTGGGGAGAGTATTGCACAGAAAGGAAATGAAAACACTAAGCCAAATGAGGTGAACTTACTTGACTTAACTGAGTCCTCATTTACTGAAAAAGTTGCAGCACCCACAAACGGACCCTCCCATTCAAGCTTAATTGCAGACTTATTAGTTGAATTTGAGGATCAAACAAAAATCAATGTAGAAAATGAGGGTTCTAAACCTGTAGAAAGCAGCGTCGAATTACTTAGTATTTTAGACACAAATTTAGTAAGTGAAACAGATGACCAAGCAGCTCAGCCAACACCGTCAGGTCAACTGTCTAAGAACGAAATGGATATATTTATGGATGCAGAGGAAGAGAAAATAGTCCTATCGAGAGCTAGTTCATCGACAAGTCTGCAAAGTTCAGCCTCAAGGTCATCTGAAGCGACATCTGTGCAAAGCTTACCCTCGGAGCCAGTCTCAAGTCGGCCGCAGAGACCTCTATCCAGTTCAAGCCTTCCAGGCAGTCCTTCAAGGAGAGCGAACCAGCATAAGTCACGCTCAGAATCTAATAAGCAGAATGGAGTCCAAGTTAAGAATACGATGGCTGAGAAATTAAATGGCACTCAACAGATATCAACACAAAATGCGGGGATTAAAATAGTGAGGAGTAAAGCAAATGCATTGTCAGATAGTAGCCAACTGGGAGAAGATATTCCACAAACTTTGAAAAATAATGAAAATGGAATTGTTCGTAAACCAGAAGCTACAGCAGGTGTACAGAGGCGCAAATTGATACCAGAGAGTCCTGCCCAAGATGCTCTTGAGGATGTCTCTATTCCCCAGTTAGAGAAATCATCTGTGTCTGTTACACCTCCACAAATATTCCAACAGACTAGTGTCTAATGTGGGGTTTGTTAAAAAAAGCACTCCATGTTCAATAACAAATAATTATTATAGATCACTTTTAAGAAATGTACCTGGTGATACTAAAATATATAATCATTTGTTCGAGAGAAACACAGGTTTACAAGTGTTTCTCATTATGATGCTTCTCAGTAGGAGTTTGTAAAAATGTTCCTACCACTAAGAGGCTACAAGACTCATAATAACCATTAGCAAGATAAGAGCTCAGGATTTTTAGGTTTCAAAAGAATTGTAATCAATATGGGCTCATAAAAAATCATGACTTAATATGTTGGATGTCATTTTTAAGACTTTAAGATTTATACATGAGTTTTAAATATCCATTTGATGTGTTTATTTGTATTTCATATTTTATGTGCAAAATGGACCTCTGTATGCTTACATGCATCATTCATTATTCATAGGCATATACTTAGATTATAACACTATTGTTTACCTATTTATTACTATAATATACCATGAAAGCATTATGCAATTTTTTTTTCAGTTATCAAACCCTGAATTTGATCAAGTAAAATACCTTGAAACAAACATATAAACATTTACTGTTTATTGTCCTGTATTATATTAGCCATACATTCCTTAAGCAATAATTTAATTGGTGTGAAGATTTTATCTCTCATACTGTTTGTGAAATTTTTCAGCCTTGATCTGGGAATGTGTTTCATGTTTTTTATTTTAATTATTGTCTTGTGCAATGATAAATTTCAATATATTCCCTTGAAAAAATTATATATCAAAATTGATTTCTTAATTAATAAATTCAAAACAAAAATGTTCTTAATGTTATTGAATTTCATATTTTTGGCTGTTTTATTTTACAGCTACTTTTGTACAATACTTAAATTTCCAACAATAATTTGTATGTTATAATTCTTTGATTGTTACTATTTTTATATTAATAAAATAAATAAGAATGTAGAGCTTGGTACAACTGTGTGCGCTATGTAAACCTGTTGGGAGTATAGAATCATCATACCCAATGTGTGACCACCTCCGCTCACTGGCGTGTATTCCTAACCTGCCCCCACTCTCTGGCAAATACTCCTAGTCATGTCCGTAACTTGGTACACACTCAATTTCATTCCAATACCACAATCTACCAGGTACAGTACCTATCCCCTGGAGAGAGGGAGACAAACACAAGCAATGATACCACCATAGGATTCGAACTGATGACTATGATTTGGTTGAAAGCCCTGTGCCTCACCGATGTGCCACTTTCATCCATGTATAGTGTATACCAAATATAATGCTGTATCCTACAATCATTTTGAACTTGTAAATAGAATTTAATAATAATGTTTATGATTAGGGCAGGTATAGGGGGTTTTGTAGAAGTATATGTATAGTGGGTAAGTATGTTTTGCTGACCATATTGAATGATTCGCTACGAGTAGTTTTAGTATTCTGTGGTTACATGTAAATAGCAAGCTAGGCCTGGGCTGTGTCTTCTATAAAATTGTTCAAACTGTTTTAATATAGATGATTGCATATTGTTAGTAAAATGTTAAAAGCAAATTAACTTTGTTGAGAAAATGACTCTTCTCATAGATTATTATAGTAACTGAAAACCTTGATTAACAAATCCTTCCAATGTCCATATTCACTAGATTTACACATATATTACACAAACATACATGCACACGCCTGTACAGTATGTATACCTTCACAAAAAAAAAAAATCAGTGATATATGTAATATAATATATTTTAGGGTTTTGTGGATATTATTTGAGATTAACTATTGCTTTACATGATTTCTTTATAATTTTATTTGTTTTTTTACCTTTTATACCTTGTTTCACCAGAATTTCTGTCTACTATTATTTTTTACTGGTGATTGATATGTAGTACTGTATTCAGTGGTATTAATAATACCAGCCATCCTTTACATTTTCAAAAACAGTTTTATTAATGTACTAGATAGAACGTGTGTATATTAAATGTTACATTCATCAATAAATATGCACTGTTCATTTTATATTTTCTACTGATATAATATATATTATGCATATTCATTTGGAGAAACAATAAGTCTTTGATATTAATAAGAAATCACAGAATATTTTGTTAATTATTAATCTGGTCTTGGTATCATCATCAAAATACTATAATTGATAAATTCCATATTTAAATTGTGTACCAAAAAGGCTACTTTAGTTATTGTACACTGTAATGTTTTGTATAATGTAATTACACCATTCCTAAAAATTGTACCATTCCTGAAGTATTGAGATTATTAATATAAGAAATTATTTGAATAATGCAGACCACATTTTTATTATAAATTCTCCTGTAATTAAAATAATAATAATAATTATTATTGCTATTGTTATTACTATAAATCCTATCTGACCAGTTAATATTAAGTACAAATTTTGATTATGTTGTTCAAACAAAATTGTCTCCGTCATAATCATGACAAGGACGAAAACATGTAAATTTTGTCATATTTGTAATAATGCTAAGTTTTTATACAGTTGTCATATGTAAATTATGTTGAAATATGCATTTTATTTTCGTAAGATGAAAATTTGGATATGTATTCTATTAATGCTGCGTTCCAACATAGAGCAAAGAAACAGTTCTTTGCTCTATGGTTTCAATGTTCCCATTATCACTGTGTATACAACTCGTGAAGAAGAATAACAACGTAAAATGTTTTCCAATATATATGAAATTACACAGGCATGAGTATTGTTTTTTATGATGATTCAATATATGCGATACCCTAATATATTGCATCATAAACTATGATTATAAGAATTGAGTTATGTTTAATCACTCTTTTTAAAATTGAAAATTGATTTTTTTTATTTTTTTTGTAATATGAGAAAGTGCTGCTATTTTATTGAAATAAGGACATTGATATTCTATTCCTTGATATTCAACACTTGCATCTCGGTATCTTTTCAAATTGATGACTGCAAGTCATGTTCACAGATTGGAAAAGCATTAGGACGCTTCTCGTGATCACTTGTGTATTGGAACACAGCAATAGCTTTGCGACATGATTAACATGTTAATTATAATTATAGCCAGTTATCAATAGGGAGCTCAAGACATTTTAACAGGCAAGAAATTATTTAATTCGGGCTCATAATGAATTGTCAATTGTGAGAGTCATTAGTGCAGAAATATAAATGTACAATTATGTAAATTTGACAGTGGTGTAGCAGAAAGCTCTATCTGAGCCTCCATTGTTAAGACGTGTGAAAGGGGATAGGTATCACATGTGATGTCCAAGAATAATATTTGTTGATGCCTATGGATGGTTAAATAACCCAGTTAGTAGGAAATTATATACTTATCTGACTACATAATATTGTACAATATATACTTAACAATGTGTTTCAAAATAAATATTATTTCAGAGCTTATAAAGATGTTGAGAATTTACACTTTCTGTGCTTTTGTGTATAAGGATGTCATGAGCTACAAAAATTGTAATTGCATAAAATAGAATGGGATGTCAGGGGTCAATTCCCCCTTTCGGCAGTGCCGGATTAAGCATCGTTTGGCCTCAAGGCACATTTTGGAAATGGCCCAAAAATGTTAATTGAATGGACCCCATGAACATCAGATGGCCGCAGGCACAAAATCTTTCGTGTCGGAGAGAAGCGTTACTTTGCCACAACTCTAACAGTAGAATGTCTCCGAGTTTTCTGGCCTAATAATACCGGAAAATAGAGTGTAAATAATATTGCAGTCCAACTTTTGATGGCCCATCATTTTCGCCTGGCCCACAAGGCTTGTGCCTTATTTGCCTAATGGTTAATCCGGCACTGCCTTTCGGACATGCGAGGACCTCCTGTCGGACTAAAAAAAGAACTACAGATTAAGCAAAGATATTGTGGTTTAAAAGCACAATTTTAGGCCATCTTAAACCATTAAATGTGTCCCCATGGAGTTGATTCATGGACGCTTACTGGGGCCCTAGGACACCATAATTTGGATTCCTCTGTCAGACTTGCTTGTCCCCCTGTCGGGTAATTTCTGAGGACACCACTGATTCCATAATATACAATAATAATGAAATTTAATTATTTACTGTAAATAATGTATTATCACAGTTGAACTTGCCCACATCGAATCCAAAGTGGCATTGAAAAATTGTTTGATGTAGATAAAATTACATTACAAAACATTACTGTATCATTCAAAGTTTATCCTATAATAACTTATTGTCTTGAATAACTTAAGATAAATTAACTTGGTTGAACTGATAAACATCCAACTCTTTTAATTACTTAGTGTGTTAAGATACCACCGAAAATACAGTACTTTAGTTTAGCAGCAAAGTAGTTCCACTGAGTGGGTTAAAATACTAAAAATTACCATTTATAGAAAGATGGTAGGAATGAAAGAAAAGAGAGAAAGAGGGAAGAAAAGACGAAAAAAAGGAAAAAAATGGTAAGGTAATAAGGATAAGAAAAAATAGAAATTTAACAATCAAGTGGATCAAAGAAAATTAAAATTACTGTATTTCCAAATTATTCATAACTATAAATCAAGTTCATAATATTTATATAGTTGGTATTCATTTTTTTGTTTAAGAGAAACTTTAAATAATTTATCGTACTCGCTGCTCTAAAGCACATAGAGGTATTTTACATTGTGATACGCTGCACACAGTGAACTTCTTCAAGGACTGTACAAATGAAACAACATCAATCGCTATATACATGTATACAATCTGTCTCTTATACACATCTAGATGTGTATAAGAGACAGGGACAAAACCAGCCTATGCCCTTGTATTGTCACATAATGAGTGGAAATTTCATTTGACTTTAATAATAATAATAATTGTCGACTTATTTAGTGCATATTGTAGGGACCTCTATGCGATTACTACCCCCGGATCACTGGATCAAGCACATATGGAACACACACTCAAGCCCCATGGGGAAATTCCATAATGTTGCAGCTGTATTCAGCGCAGGCAGTGTTTGAACCTACCAGGTACCCACTTGTACTCTGGGTGGAGAGAGACAACCATAGATAAAGTGCCTTGCCCAAGGACACAAGTGACTTGCACAGCGAGAGTTTCGAACCCCCGACATGTATTAGTTATTATGCAATAGGTATATGTTTCAGTTAACTTCAATTTCTTCTTGGTCATAAGTCTGTTAAAAAGAAATTTGTAATAAAGTAGGCCTAAAAGTATGTTTTTTTTTCTTTTAATAGTTGTTATATCTGCCACATTTTCTGTGCATAATTGTCCAATATTCACTCACTTTGGACACTTAATTAAGTTTAGATTTTGCTTATGCTAATTTGTGTGAGGTCGACATGAATATTAATATCCTTAGCAATCCAGTCTACTGGATAAAAGTCAGAAGTCTGGTATATAGCACCCTCTAGAGAGAATACAAATTCAATGGGCTAGCCCGCCGCCGGTCGCGGGTCGGCGGTGTGGCCATGGCATGTGCATGCATGATGCAGGAGGTCAAGTAGGACCAACCAAGAGTTGCTTGAGTTTGGTGGAAATTATGAGTGGCCAAGACAACGCAGAGGGTTTATTACCTAAAGAAATAGATGAAGACGTTTTAAAGAAGGCAGAAGACCTTAAAAACAAAGCTAACGATTACTTCAAAGGTTATTTGCACTTATTTGCTTGTCATGGCTACTGCACAAATATGTTATTTTAACAAGGTTTCCAAATTCAGTCCATCATGCTAGGGCTGCTAGGCTAGTGCGCCTAGGTCAGGCCCAACCCTGCCTAGGCTGCTACACTAGCTAGGCCTAGGCCCTAGGTTAAGCTTTAAAAAGACAGGAGCCTACCCTACGTAAGCCTAGCGCCTACCTATCTTGGGTTTAGGGCTAGTAGGGTAGTTTGGTAATTGCCATGCAAAAAAAAGGAAAGGTATGTGGCCTAGCTAGGCCAAGCCTAAGCTAGGCCTATCCTACTAGTCCTGGGCCATAGGCCCTACTTGAGCATAGCCTACTACTAGGCCCTAGCCTAGGGCTTAGACCTATATCATGAAATAATGGGGTACCTAGCCGAGTCTGAACTATAGTAATAGACAGTAAAATGACAGGCAGCACTTTATACTAATACTATTATAGACTAACAAATATTTATTAGCACAAGCTTTAGTTCACACAGTGAACTTCTTCAAGGACTGTACAAATGAAACAACATCAATCGCTATATACATGTATACAATGGTGTGAGGACACTCCATGCAAGATAATAATTAACAATACTGTAATAAGCATTAAGCAAAAATAGAGGTAAGCAGGCCAATATTCAAATAACAGAGTGATACAGAGGTGGTGGATAAATAATCAATACAATAAAGACCAATAAGCTACTGTATTATATGAAGTATACCATGTATTAGACTACATAGTGGGCTAGATAACCTAAGTTAATACAATCCAGTTTAGTGATGATCAGCTATTTCTCTGTCTAAACTATTTTATTAAAATTACCCTTTCTAATAACTTTGACTTTCAGGTTATGTAAGCTTTGGCCCGGTAAATTGAAATGTTGTGCTACTGGTTTCTGTATGAGCTTGTTTAGTATCAAATTTGTGTCCATTGATTACATGTAATGGCATAAATCAAGGTACTGGATGTGCAAGTGTATTTGATGATCTGATATTTTGATGGTCTGGTTGTTGGGTCCGTTTATAACATCACTAGAATCAATGTGGATGCATAGTTGGCATGTTTTGGCGTTGCAAGGAAATGTACCATGTGAAGTGTATCAAGTTTGCTTTTAGTTAGCTGTTTTTAAGATTGGGAGGTTGTCTGTGTGCAATGAGTGGTTTGTCAGTAAATATGTCCTTAAGATCAGAATCTTGGAGTAGCAGTTGTAGGGTTATTATTAGGCGTCGTAGGGGCTTGAGTGCTGGGTGGTAGGTAGCGACAAGCGTAGTGCGGTCGGTAGAGGTTTTGTCTTTCAATAGGTCTCTGCGTGGAATGCGTTTCGCTCTGTTCATTTGTTCGTCAATAATGCAATGATTATATTTAAGGTTGATGAATGTTTGCTTCAGGTCTGTGAGGTGTTTGTCTCTGTCAGCAGTGTTTGAGCGTATCCAGTAATAGCGTAGTGATTGGCTGTAAACTATGGATTTGGTGACATGTTTAGGGTGAGAGCTATAATTGTCCTACTGGTAACCAAATGGAAACTTATACTCTACTTTGACAATGTACATGAAACTCAAAGAAACAAAATAAATTAAAAACATGCTTGGTTTATATAATAGTTTAGGCGATTTGAATCAGGTTAATACACTCCATGATACAGACTAATGTTACAGTGGCCCTATTTAGTGTTTTATAGTTGTAATTCCCAAAATTTACAGCATTCATTTTGAAAAGAAGCCCCTCCCTTTTTACTTTGCAAAAAGGAGCCTTGAAAAGAAGCCCATTCAAAGTTCGCAAAAAAAGAAAACCAGGGCTTCAATTCGAAGTTTTATTGTATGATACTATCATACTTATGGTGACTTTGTGTTCTGTACTGCTAGGCCTAGGAAAGGAGCTATAATAATTATATTGAATTTTCCCCATGAATCCCAATAGGATTAGGCCTAGGAATTCATTTTTCTTTACAGCTTACTATCTTTGTTTTGGAGTACAACAGAATAAATAACAAGAGTAGGTACAGGTAATTGCTTGATAATCTATAAAAATTACCTTTTATCGCTATAATTATTTTGATTTCAGCTCAGAATTTCGATCCTGCAATTGAACACTATAGCCAAGCAATAGAATTGAATCCATGCTGTGCAGCGTATTATGGAAATAGAAGTATAGCTTACCTGAAGACAGAATGTTTTGGTGCTGCTGTATGCGATGCCGACAAGGCGCTGGAATTAGACAGAACATACATAAAGGTATCAGAATTGGAATTGATAATTTCCAAAAGATAAATAAGATAAGATATACTGTACTTTATTATTGTAATACACAACCAGTTGGAGTTTAACCTTTAATTTATGTTGGTCTGTTTTAACTTTTTATAAGAATGATATATTTGCTATATTATAGAATGCATTGTAATTTTTTCAGTTGTGTTTTAGATAAAGTTTTCCTATGAATTGCAATTGCTCATCGTTATTATTTTATTTATTATTTTTGTACTATACTAGTTATTCATAAATATTTCCTTCTTTTTCAGGGTTACTACCGAAGAGCTACTGCAAATATGGCATTAGGAAAGTTCAAAATAGCTCTCAAAGATTATGAAACGGTAGGTCTTCATGTAATTGACTGTGTCTTTGATTGCCTCATTAGTTGTGATGCCAGTCCAATTGAAAGTTGGTAATAACTTGTACATGACTAATTCATTATTTTTGTTAAATTTTGATAACATATCTTGCAAATTCGTACCAGATCGGCTTTGAATGTTAATTTCTATCAACCTATCTTTAACAAGCGTATTGGTAACAAATCTTTTCTGTGCGAGGCGCCACTCATCTGGAATAACCTTCCAGTACACATTTGATCTTCACCATCTGTGGCTATCTTTAGGTCTGACTTAAAGACTAACTTCATTAACTAATTATCACATTTTTATTTATATTTTATTTATTGTTGCATTATTTATGATTCTAAACTTTGCCACTGCTTCTTTTGATTTGTTTACTTGTTCTGTGCTTGGGTTAGGCAATGATCACAGGTGCTTGTGGGTTGTGAGGTGCCTAAATATGTGGGGTGCAGAGCTTTGTATCTGCAAAGAAAGGCGATTTACAAATGTTCTGATTGGATTGGATTTAACCTTAAATTTGATAGATGATTCTGTATTTTTTTGTGCTTTTGTATAAGGACAAATAAACATTTTTTTTTTTTTAAAGTGCCCTGCACCCACCCTAAAGACACACACACACCCCCACACACACACACACACACTCATATATAAAGTATACAATACTGCCACATTCTTGGGCTGCTTACTCAGTTTAACAATTAGCAACAGTTGGCCTACGCTGGTTTTGGGATGGCAAGCCTCATATATGAGTCTTGGCCCCATAAATGCTCAGTGTTGTTTTGGTTTTAATTTAACATAATCTTCTGGTTACTGAGATGCCATTAAACATTAGATGAGGGAGGAGAGTCAAGGATTGTGGTCTTTATTAGCCTTTTTTTTTTAAAATGGAATTTGATTTTCAAATTTTTCTTCCCCTCAGGTGATGAAAGTACGGTCTAGTGACAAGGATGCCAAAGCCAAGTATCAAGAGTGTAAGAAGATAGTGCAGATGAAAGCATTTGAAAAGGCTATCTCTGTGGACTCTGTAAAGAATTCTATAGTTGACTCATTAGACTTAGCTAATATGAGTAAGTAATTTGGAGTAGTTTGTCCTTTTATATCACTTTTACATTGTCATCATTAATATTAAACAGTAATTACTTCAATGTAATGAAAACATAAAATATAAAGACAAAATTGAAATGAACTAAAAAGACAAATAATTTTGTTGATTAGTGGATTGTTGCAAATTATTCTGTTGAGATGAGAATTAGGTCTGTGTTCTTCTTCATTGATTGAGAAAAGTCAATTATTATCTAATTTAGTTATAGAGGATGAATATGAAGGGCCTACAATAAAAGATGGACAAATCACATTAGAATTTATGAAGGCAACAATCGAACACCTAAAGGAACAAAAGCGTTTACATAGGAAGTATGCATACATGGTATGTAAAACAAATATTTTGTGCCTATTTTTTAAGGGTAGTATCATTTGTTGATGTCATAGCCATGCATGCTATGCATTATCACTTCCTGTCTACGTATGATGTAGATGTGTATGAAGCTATGGGCAACATCACACCCTATCGTTGGACAAAGAGAACAAGATGTTATAATTTTTAACAAATTAAAATTTAGAAATACATGAAAAACATTAACTAATTGTTAGAAAATCTCAAATGATTATCATGATATAATATATATTTATTTCATTATATTTGTTAAGATTTTAGTAAATGTATATAGCATGTTAAAGAAGATGCCATCATTATGTGAAATAACTATACCAGAAGACACCAAGTTTACAGTGTGTGGAGACATACATGGCCAGTTTTACGACCTCCTCAACATATTTGAAATCAATGGCCTCCCATCAGAACAAAACCCTTACGTATCCTTTTCTAAACATAGTTTATTATTAATTTCTTTAGTTCATATTTATGGAAGGTGACCCTTCAAGCTAAGCTTAGAAGGCCAGTGAATGTTCATGGACCCTCCCTCTGTAAATATATTAAATAATGTGATGCTCTATGAACTATGTCTCATTATATAGTATAATGGCAGGATTAGAAAGAAGTCAAGAACAACAAGCTAAATCATCAGTTGAGTTTAATATACATTTCCGGAGAATGTGTAGGGAAAAAAAACTGATGGAACAAGTTTGACTTGTTTTCACAAATATTGTTAGACATGTTTAAATAAAGAAAATGTTTTGTTGATAATAATGATTTAGTACATTTTATTCATTAGCAGACAGGACTGAGTGACAAGGGCATAGCTTAAAAGGCAGGATGTGGGAAAGCTTAACAGTGTTGTAGCTGTCGAAAACTGGGGGTGGTTGGTAGACATTTTAAGAGTTGGGGTGATAACATTGGTAAACTCTATATATTATAGTGGATTTTAAGGGGGTTAACTCAGGTGCGACTCAGTTTCACAACACTGAGATAAATGAGTTCAACAAACAAGGCATTTTATGTACATTTGTCTCTATTGGAGTATAAATGGATATCTTATAGGATGTTGTGGTCTGTTGGTATGCGAAATAAACTGAATTTGCAGCATTATTTGGAATACTCGCCAAGTAGTGGAGAAGGTTACACGTTGTTTATGTTTCTTAATATCGACCCGCTGGCCTGGTGTGATAACGTAAGCGCTTTGAAACTATGTTCAGATCATAAAAATCGCCATATAAACAAGTCTGAATGCAGAGGAACTGTTTCCAAGTAACAAATAGTGTCATTTGCAAATTGATGAATGAATTACAAACAGGCATTCTTTAAAGCAAGGTTTTTAATGTTTCATTTCCTTGATTCAATGTAAACAAGTTATTTAACGGTGACTTTGTTGATCGAGGATCCTTTTCAGTGGAAGTTATACTGACATTATTTGGCTTCAAACTTCTTTATCCTAACCACTTTTTCATGGCCAGAGGTATGTAATATTGGGAAGTTTTATATTTTTCAGTATCATTTATAATAATTATAATGGTATGAATAATCCCTATAAAGCTGACACCTATGGGACAAATTAAATATATTTCCTGTCACTTCAGGTCCTAAAACATTCTGCCTTAATAAGAGAGTACTGAAGGATGAGTTAAATTATAATAACAATTATTAATTGTTGTTACTGTATTAATAAACTCTAAATTTCTATTTTCAGTAATAGCCTCATGCATTTTGCTTCTTTTTTTCTGGTTTAGCTTTTATCTTCCCTTCCTGTTGTGAATGAAGGTTTTAGCAATGCATGACATGACAGGTAAAATGGTTGGGAGTGGAATAAGGGGTCCCTTATAAATTTACTAATTGAATGAATATGTAAAGTATAAGCCTGAAGTGCAATTCTTAACTCCATTACTGCAGTAATCTGCTTAAGTTACTTTAACTTATTTATGTCTCTTATTTGTCTTGTGTATTGACAGGCAACCATGAAAGTGAAACCATGAACCAGATGTATGGATTCTTTGGTGAAGTCAAATCTAAATATAACCCACAGATGGCCCAGCTATTTACAGAGGTTTATAACTGGTTACCGCTATGTCATTGTATCAACAAGAAAATATTGGTATGGTAATCATTTCATTAATTAATAGATTTATTAATTTATTAAAAATTACATTAGCAAAACAAACAATAATTCAAGGTTTACAATAAAACAAAAGTTTTTGGCCGGCAGAGACGCAATCTAAATACAAAGAAACAAAGAAATGTAAAATTTATGTTATAAATAATAACTTTAAACATGTTATATAATATTTTCAAAAATTGCACCTAATGGTCAAAACTTCAATTGGGCAACATTTAGTACAGCGACAAAAAGTATTGCTTGAGACTTATGATGAAGTTGTGAATATAATGATTTGATATTTTGCCTAGAACTGTTTCTAATGCTGTGAGGCAAAGTGATGGTCCATGAGGTACAATGCATCGAACATAAAGATTTTTTATAATTTTAATAATTAAATCATCATTACTTGTCCATTTAAATGGATCAGAAAAATTCCAGGTATTAAAATGTTTATATTCAATGTACTTGCTTGATAATATATTTGCCTATTAATTTTGTTTTTCAGGTAATGCATGGTGGTTTATTTAGTAATGATGATGTAACATTAGAAGACATCAAAAAGGTTGATAGAAACCGACAGCCACCAGACTCAGGTAAAGTGCACTTTACGGCCGGAATTGACTTCGAAAGTTGAACATGCGTTCTATAGATGCAGCACATGTTTAATGAATGCCTTTTATTTTCTTTTGAAGAATGCCTTCTAATTCATGGTAGTACTTTTCCAGATAGGATTCCATTTCAAGGGGACCTCGACAGTTTGACCTCTTGCTATTCTCTTCTCTTTGATTTTACATAGTACAATGATATTTTCAATGACTGCTTCCAAAATCAAGGTATTTGGTTCATTGTTTTATTAGGGATAATGTGTGAATTACTGTGGTCAGACCCACAACCCCAGAATGGTAGATCGCTGAGTAAGCGTGGTGTAGGGGTTCAATTTGGACCAGATGTCACCAATAAATTCTTGCAGAAGAACGATTTGAAGTATATAATCAGAAGCCACGAAGTGAAACCAGAGGGTTATGAAGAGGCTCATGACAAAAAATGTATCACTGTTTTCTCAGCGCCTAACTATTGGTAAGTTATTATATTGCTTATTTAGGTAACATGCTCATACCTTTCACAAATGTTCTAAAGCATTATCAAAAAAGGTTTCTGCATCCTAATCTTGCAGATGTGTAGGACTTATTAGACTTAACTCATTTTAACCTAAGTTTTACTACAGTTTAGCCCAGAAGGTGGATGTTTTTTATAACACAGCACTTAAAGCACAAGCTTAAATATTTGGTACTTTTTATATTAAATTATGCCCAGATTTACTGTATGTGTAAATAATTGCTGTTTTTCAATCTTTCAAATTATTTCAGTGATCAAATGGGAAACAAGGGAGCATTCATTACAATGTCTTCAGATCTTACACCTAAGTTCACTTCATACGAAGCAGTAGTAAGTAATTTGTATTGCTATTATCTATTGTTACTTTTGTTTTTATTAATATTTTTATAATATTCAAAGGAAATATTAATGTTGTTAATTATTAGTGTTACTGCCAACCAAGGGTTTAGCCAGAAAAATTAAATAAGCCGTCCAAAATGGAAGACAAAGGACTTGTCATGTAGTGACAGCTGAGGGGAGTGGCCATGAGTAGGGGTGGGTTTGGGAGGGGTGTGTCCCTCCCTACTTAAAAAAAAAATAGGAATAGTGTTGAATTAGCTATCACAAAGATATTTCAGTTATAGACCGTGACCGTGATTGGGCACGGTTGTTTACTCACATAATTTTTTTCGGCTGTGCAGATGCATCTTCATCTCTCGCTCTAGTCTAGTGTTAATTCTACTCTAGTTCCTCCGAATTGAGAGATGTAGGCCTATAGGCCTAGGCCTACTGTATTTTATTGACTAATAATATTTAACTTGTGATGTTAACAACAAATCTGCTTTACAGTATTTCATAAATTAATTACAACCAGGGAGTTACAAACACCAACGATATGCCAGGGAACCGAATCTCAAGTATTGTATTTGCAGAGCCATGTACATGCGTTGTGGGTGACTTAGAACCGTCCATTTTCCAGTGGGGTATAAATATTTTTAACACAACTTATGCGTGTTAGTGAAATTTTTCCGAGTAGACAATGGTTTACCCTTAACTCTTGGGAAATCCCCACTGAATGTCGGTATGAAAAAATCTAAATTCATTCAATATCAAACGTAAATATGATTTAGTTTTAGTTTAATATAACATTCAATAGATTCAAAGAATATAAAGAAGTTGCTAAAGGTAGACCAGGCCCAACTAGGCTAGGCTGAGGTGAGTAAGCCAAGCCTTCCAAGCAATCACAGTCAAAGTGGCCGTCCTCAATAATTGTTGGCTGTCGGACGACTCGCTGGCTAAACCCTTGCTGCCAACAAGATTGTCCAGTCAATGGCTGTCTATAACTGATCTATATTAAGTGGCTAAATGTATTGTTACATTTATTCTAACTACTGTAATTGTATATGGGTAAAATATGTATGGTATTTTGCTTTATCTTGTATAATTCATTTGTTTTTTTGTTTTTTTTTTAAATATTGATTGTTTTTGTGATTTTTAAAGTTCTTTTTTTATGTTTATTCTTTGATGAATATTGTAATATGCAATCTTTCTTTTTGATTGCAAGAACAATTTGAATTATTTGAATTATATGGTTTCCCATAACAGAATATTCTTGAAGATTCAAATCTTTAAAACTTAAACAATAGTCATGATTCTCTTCTTTTTCAGCCTCATCCGAAGATTCGGCCAATGGCATATGCAAGCTCATTATTTGGTTTTATGTGAAGCATATTGGACAGCTGTTGCAAATTTATAATGGAAATGATTCACAATTGAACTAAGCTGACTTGTTAATGTGCGGTTTCAATTGTAGCTGAGTGTTGCAATACATGCTAATAGGTATACAGCCAATACACACTAAGCGACACCCAGCGACACATCCATATGAACACTCGCAATGGATATGTATCATGAATGAGCAGTTTCATCTGCTTCATCTATTGTAGCTGGGTGTTGCAATGCAGGCCTATGGGCATACACCCCAATATACACTAAGAGACACCCAGAGACACATCCATACGAACACTCACAATGGAAATGTATTGTGATTAAACTGAGTTAGCAGTTTTATGTGCTTTATCAATTGGAGCTGTGTGTTGTAACTCAACCCTATAAGTATACACCCTGAAACATGCCAAGAAACATACCAAGAGACACCCATGCAGGCACATGCAATGGATTATGTCATAATTTAACCTCGTTATAGGGTTTACCTGCCTAACACAACAATGAAGGCATACACCCTGAGACCCATCAAGTGACACATTCAGGGACACCCTTATACAAGCATTGGTTGGAACTGATTCTAATTAGACTTACTCGAGAGCTTTGCCTCCTTTATCCATTGCAGTTGGATGTTGTTAATAGAGATACAGAGTGACAAACCCAGAAAAAAATTTATCAGGAGCTCTAATTCCCATTATCATTGTTTGTCATTATGATTATTGTTGCTATAATTTTATTTTTTTTAACATTATTTATTGGTGTAACTTTATTGCGCAGCGTTGTCTGAGGGTCAAAGGCCCAAGCAGGGGGTGAGTATGAGGGGGTGTTCCCTCCTCCCAAAACAAGATTAAAAAAAAAAAAAATTGGGACTTCTAGATGGCCGGAAATGGCTGGGATGGGAAAACTAGGCCTATTTTTTTTTCCTTTTGGTTTGCCTGTCCAACAAGCTTTGGCCAATAGGGGCCTTGACCAAACCGGTGGGGGGTGGGGGCTTAAGACCCCCTGCCCCCTGCTGGCGCTGCCACTGGCCTTATAATATACCAAACGTATCCATTTAAAAATTATTGCTCTGGGGGCACTGTTTGCTAATTTTGTTCATACAGAATCAGACATGCAAGAAGTAGAACCGACTCCTTTTTTGGGAGTATTCCTGTTGTGCAACTAAATGAAAACCTACATTTATACTCATTGGGTACAGAGGCACAGTTAAATGAGAACCTACTCAGGTGCCCATTTATCTCATTGGGAACAGAGGCACAATTAAATTGGAACTTACTCAGGTGCCCATTTATACTCGTTGGGTACAGACGCACAATTAAATTAGAACTTACTCAGGTGCCCATTTATACTCATTGGGTACAGAGGCACAATTAAATGAGAACTTACTTAGGTGCCCATTTATACTCGTTGTGTACAGAGGCACAATTAAATTAGAAGTTGCTCAGGTACCCATTTATACACATTGGGTACAGAGGCGCAATTAAATTAGAACTTACTCAGGTGCCCATTTATACTCTTTGGGTACAGAGGCGCAATTAAATGAGACATTACTTTGGTGCCCATTTATACTCTCTTGAGTACAGAGGCACAACTAAATTAGAACTTAGGTGCCCATTTATATTCATTGAGCACAGAGGCACAACTAAATGAGAACCTGCGCAGGTGACCATTGATACTCATTTGGTACAAAGGCACAACTAAATGAGAACCTGCGCAGGTGACCATTGATACTCATTTGGTACAAAGGCACAACTAAATGAGAACCTGCGCAGGTGCCCTGGGCCATTTACACTCTTCAGTACAAAAGCAAACTTTGACAAAGTGTCTATTCCAAAGACAAAATCGTAGTAGCCAGTATTTGTCTCAAATTTATGACCATTTGTTCGGAAACACAGACTTACTGCAGCCCCAAACACTCATTTTTGGTTATTAAGTTCAAACAAAATCAGTTTTTTGGGTGGATCTTAATAAATGCGGTGTAAAACTATCCTCAAATAGTATGAGTCGCCTTGAAGTGAGATTGGCTTGGTTGTATTGAAGTGTACATTATAATACAATGCCTCAACTCATGTTTTTGATTTAATCCAGTTGTCTGCTTGACTCAACTCAATTTCGTCTTAAAGCAATCATGGTCTTGAGTCATGTAAACTAACAGAGGTATATTTTTTCAAATGATTCATACACATGCTTTAAATAAGGAGACTGTCACCCAATTCGTTCCAAGGAACATTAAATTTAATTGATTGATTGAAATTATTCAATGCTTAACATGCACAAACAATATAAGAAATGATTATAGAACAAGAAAATTAAAAATTAATTATCAGGAATGTCCATTAGGCTGGGTGCAGCCCATTTCCAATGGAGCCCTACATTTATTAGTCACATGATGACAAACCACAATTATAGAAGTTTAAATGAATATAGAATGTTTGTTAAAACAATTGAAGAGTTGACTTTTAATGCTATTATTGTAGACCCATTATATAAGATCATCAATAAAAAAATTTTCTCTGAAAACAAGTTCAAATTCATTAATTGAAGTCGTTACTGTTATATCATAGTACAGTACTGTGTATTTTAGCCAAACACTTAGTGATGATGCGCATAGAATTGAGCATATTTCCATTTTGATGGTGAAGCATGCATTGGTAGAATAGTGGCCCAGAATTAATTATGACATCAACTCGTGGAAATGTTGAAATTGTATTTTGTAAGAAAAGCTTATCCACATCAGGATTTGAACCCAAGATATACTGACTACCGTTCGGTTGCTCCAATTCAAGTTCAACTACCAACTGAGCTAAGCACCTTAGTTAGTGTAATCCCTTAGAAATTTCTGAATAGGACATGTTATACAGGCACTGACAGTAAACAAGACTTTGAGAAGTAGACGTCCTCAAAGACTAAGGCCAATTTGATCTTTAAATCCATCTCAAATTCTCTGTATTTTTCTCTGATCAATCGGTTGCTTAATTCTGTGAAAATTGTATTAAATAACTAACAGTTATTTATTTTCAGTGACAATTCTATATCCAAACATATTAATATTTACATCAATGTGTCTATATCGTCACAAGTTACGTCATCTGATGTCTGCTGCGGTTGTGGGGATTATAAGACAAAAAAAAATCATTGTTGATTTTGAAAACAAACGAGATACACTGGTAGGATACAAAATCAGTATGCTCCCTGGCAATCAAGTCTGTACCCAAAAAAATAAACTTTTATTTTTTGACCTATTGCGCTACATTCATGCCATCAAAGTGCAGACAATATTCTTACAATGCATGAATTATTTTCGTTTATGAATTTGTGCTTTAATATTCGTACCTTTCATATATTTTATATCCCAGAAATTGTTTTTTCCATGTAAATTCTGAAATAAGCAATTTATTCATGCATTAATTCGCTAATGTATCCATTCATCTGTGTATTTATTCATGCATATTGTAAGCCTAATCAGTTTTTTAAAAAAAATTATGACCTTATCAAATAAAGGTGGCACTGATGATGCTTAGGTTCGTTTAATGCTGACATTCTGTTAATAACCAACATTCCAACATTTCGGTAGACTATCGAAATACATTTAATTGAGAATGTTTTGCCTGGATGATATTTAAACAAAAACATTACAATACCATATAGTACATAATTATTTATTTTACTATAAATATCTATCGGTATATCTTTCAATCACTCTAATTGTAAGTTTAGTGTCTAAGTTATGGATTTAAACTTATTTAGTAAATATGATTAGGTCCTACACAGTTCCTCTAGTTGGCATAATTTTATTATTTAATCCTAATTGTCAACTGGAAAATCCCCAAATAATAATTTATTATATAATCAATTTAAGTTGAGCATCCTTTTATGTGCCCTCTGGACGATTCCATTTTCCGTCTTGTTTTGCCGGTCATACCAGGTCATAGTTCAGTGATTCTAAAATGACCCCGTTTGGAAAGATAGCACAAAAACATAGCAGATTAATGACAAAAAAACATACATTTTCATCATGGGTAACTCCATAAATCCCCATCTTGAAAGAGCTGAAAAGACCGGTGTTTGTCAGCTTAATGACATGGGAATTTCACAGGTGAGGGAAATCTCTGACGCATACAATCTGTTACTGTATTTCTTTATTGGGCAGCATACGTCTAGCCTAGCCCTGCTTGCTAGGTAGGTAGACGTAAGCTTCTCAATCACGAATGAGGCTAGGGTTAGTCTCCATCCAATACTTGCCTAACTAGGGCCTGGGCCTAGAGAGGCCATCCTTGATTTTTTAGACTGTTGGCCTAGGCTAGTTGACACCAAGTCTCATACTGTACCTAATTAAGCCTAAAATTTAAACCTAGGGCCTAGTAATTAGTACTTACCTAAATAACCATATTTTGTCAACAAACATCATGATCTAGGCTAGGCCTAGGTAATTAAAAGAGTTTAGCCTACTAGCCTAGGCCATAGACTATAGTAATGTAGTAGGCCTATTTAATATAATTATATAAAAAAGGATTTTTTTTTGCTAGGCATAGGTCTGACCTTATAGGGCCTACCATATTTAGAGAGAGGTCTAGACCTCTACTACTAGGCTCATGCCTGTAGGCATAGGGCCTTGCTTGATATACATGCTTAATGATTATCTATATTTAATACTTGCAGTACACCGCATAGATAGGCCTAGTTCTGAAAAAGTCTCAACGTTTCGATTGAGTTGCTTTGGTCGCCTTCAGGGGAATCTATGTTGTGTACCGCAAGCATTAAATATATTATGACTTCGCCGTGCAAATCTGTAAACAATTATCTAGATATTATTATGATTTATATTATTAGGTATTTTTGTTTTTTGTGGTCTCGGTTTGACAGTGAAAATGTGTAGAAGTAAAAGAGATGCAAAAATTTGTACATAATAATTCAAAATTTTATTTTAATCTGTATTCCAAAAAAAACCCATATTATTATCTTGAGTGCCATGAATCAAACTGCATAATCAAACTGTATAATTTTCATTGATTGAAAGATACAATTATTAGCTTAAATATAAAGGTTTCATTTCACTAAAGTTTGCTTTGTTTACTCTCTTTTCCTTATGCTCATGCTTCAACCTACTCAATATCTCTCTCTACAATAAATTCCCATAGCTCAACCACTAATTTTTCACTTTTCTACTTAAAATGCTTTCATTTCCAAGTGACCAGACACGATTAACTAGTTACGATCTAAGATTAAGAATTTGAAACTTAGTTATATTGAGGCTGATGTGCATTCTCAGTCATCTTGATGTTCTTTAGCTGAACAGCCTTCAATTTTGGTCTCCCAATTCAATTCAATTCAATACTTTTATTCAACAAAACCATCAGGTAAAAAACAATTACATTTCGTGGCAATGGCCAAATTGCGTGTAATTTTACAAGCACAAGCAAAAAGACAAAAGTTAGAAAAAAAAAAAAAAGAAAACACTACGATAGTCATCACCGGGGTTTATGCGTTGAGCAAACGGATAAAATAAGGTAAGGGACTTTTGGCGTATCTAACAGTTTTAATTGGTAACTGAGATATATTATTACAATTCTTCAGCGCTCACTCAATAAGTCTCATCTCGGATGGTCCCACCATCACCTCTCCCTTTTTTCTTTACTTACGGAGCTGCTCTACATTCTGAATCGACTTAAATTTATCTCCGCTCCCAAATTGAACTTTATTTAGTTAGATTTTGGAGTTCTGTTTAGGTTTATGATTTAGTAGAGATAAATCATGTTTCCCACAAGCCATTAAGATTAATTAATTAATAAAATTTGATTATAATTGTATTTTTAACATTTTTCTCGGTTTATTTGTATCATTACAAAAGAATTGCTGTGTTCGTGTGATAACACAAAATGTGTTGAGTCTTGTTTCCTTCCTGGTTATTAAAAATATTAAAGTTGGCAGTCCAACACGATCATGTGATGGTCACACGAGTCAGAAGGCACTTGTTGGCTAGTACTGGTACTTACAGATTACTCTGAGTGGCCTGTCTAATTGCAAATTCTATGATATCTTTTTGGTCGTAAAATTTGGAGAAACCTAAAACATTCATAGGTTAAAAGTATTCCACACTGTATGTGAGTGGTACTGGATAAAGTCAATTTGATTTCTTGCTTCGAACAAGCTATCCATTCGTAGAAAAAGTCTTATGAAGATAAGCCTATCCAAGTGAACATAAAAGGGTCGGGACCAGGACATACCTCCGACTTTAAATGGACGAAGATAGAAAAATGTTAAAAGTAGACACAATGTACACATAGAGAGTAGCCTTAAAACATGTACATTTATAAATAAACTTATCATAATGAATGTATGTAATTAATCTTTTAATTTTGAAAAAGAATAACACAAAGTTTAGATGAATAAAGAAATATGTCATCACCTTCAAATGAGACAGTTATCGAAAAAGATTTTTTTTTTTTTCACTTTTGCAAGCTCTTTTACCATAGATTATCAGCCACTAAATATAACAATATTATTATGTCTTAATAAGTGAGGACAAGTGTTTTCTTTTTATAATTAAAAATATTATGAATTTAATATAGATTGTGTAAGCAAACCGTATTTATTCGAATAAACACCTTGGAGCGTTTGTTGTTGAGAAGAGTGTTTGGGGGGTGTTCATTCGTGGGAGGAGTTTATTTATAAATGTGTTATGATCCCAAGCAGGTTAGAAAAAATGTAATTCTAGTAGAGTAGAACATTAATTTTATTCCAAATGAGGCTCTAGAGGGGGCATTTATTCGATAAATACAGTATTACATTTTTGTTTTTACAGTTGTTTATTGTTATTTTTATGCTATTTTCCATATTTTTAATATAAATTATACATTTTTGGGAGAAGGGAAAGAATGTGAATAAAGTGATTGTGAAAACATATTGAACATATTTTGATTTACCATTTTGCTTCTATTTTTAAGTATGACTTTGTTATTCCTGAATATGTCAGGTGCAACTGATACAAGTGCAAGTTCAAATATCATTATGAAATATAATTTATGTGTGCAGAAACCTCTGTGTGATAGTTTGAAAAAATGTATTGTACCTATTGGAATTTGTTCCAAGGCCAATGATTAATTATCTTAAGTATTTTGTATGAGACTTGTAACATTTTGATGTTGTGTTTGTCAAAACTTTGTAAGTGGTACTTTTAAAAATGCTCGAGGGGGCTGGAACAGGTATCAGTTGGTACTGTAGATGCAGCCAATTGTTCAATTATTGTGGTATGTAAAATTAGGTAAAAGTACAGAGCGAGTGGCACTGGCAATCTTCAGTCAATTTCAATAGGCCATGTAAAAAAATAGTTGTCCAGCTATCCCACCAGACTCGTCAGTAAGATTCAGTAATTAGAGTAACTACCAAAAATTAAGTTAAAGATGAAACAAACGTTGATGGTGCTGTTCAACTGATCAATACAAGGCAATGTTTCCCAGCCATAATTGTATGTAATAAACAAGGACCTCTTTTCCTTCATTTTGTTCTGTATTTTATCTAATCAATCTACACTAGTATTTTTGAGTCAAATTTTCATTTTTTTAATTTCATCAAAATTAAAAATATTTATTGGTTGGACTGAAATCAGTGGTGAAGAGGGGATTATAAACAATTTTTTTAACATGTGGACTCAACGGTTACAGTAGTAGTTGCCTTTAATTCGACCACATCCACACTGGATACTGTATCAATACTTATAATCCATATTTCTGTGAAAAAGTCTAATTCCAAACAAATATTAATCCTTGAATAGCTTAGTGGTTAAGATGCTTGCCTTTTAATTCCAGAGTCCTGGGTTCAAATCCTGTGGTAACAAGACTTTTTCTCATGACTAAAAAACAACTCCACTCCCTAAACCTCATAAAGAGACTTCGCTATTGTTAAAAGCTTCACATTATTTCATTTATTTAAGGAGGGCCCCTGAATATCAGCCGACCTACAGTACTGTTGGATACGCTGGAAGGGTCGCCTTTTATATTACGGTTTAAAAAAAAATATAATACTGTAATAATCTTGACACACAGCTCTATATCAGCACTCTGACTCATTAAAGGTTTTTAAGTGGTAGTTTTCACGATGATAAAGTTTCCGTATATATATATACAGTAATCCCAAGTCTAGATAATAAGTACATACTTAAGATTTTTAGCTTTGTATGATCTTATAAAAATCAGAACTCATTATTCATCTACCAGCTGTAAACAAAGTGTCCTGTCTTCCCAGACCACCTACCTAAACAGTAAAAGAATTATTAAAAGACCACCTTGTGAATTCCTTGCAGGTTGTGGTACTGACATTGTCAGCACATATGCCACTTTTTCAGAGGTGTTCCATTTTCATCCAGGTGGTATAGAAAATTCCTAGGCCCTGTTGAATAAGCATACCCCTGCCTTCTTGTGTCACAAGTTCAATGATGCCTCCTCAATTCCCATGATTTGGCCAAACAATTAAAAAGTTATGTTTTTCTTTAGAAAAAGAGGGTAATGTGTGTGTGCCTTCCTCCCTTGTTCCTTCTTATTTTTGTTTACAAAGAATATGCTTTCACCCATGGTTATACACATGGATTCTCATTACTTAGGATGATATGTAAATTTCTGCTGGATTTTCTGCTGTTTATCTAAATTATAAAAGTAAATCAGTTTAAAAGAATATAAATGGAGGTGTCTAAGAAAGGATGATGGTAGAAAAAAGAAACATGTTCTTTTTTCCAGTTGGCTATTTCTTAGCCAGGAAAAAGAAACAAAAGCAGCTAAGTAAATCATGCAAACGTTATAATTAGGTTGAATATTTTTATGTCAGTAGAATGTCACATTTCCAAGGTGTTGCTATATTTGTATTATTATTATAAATTAGATTTGGTATGTTTTCATTTCTGTTATTTGTTTTCAACTTGTTCAAGCTGTTGGAAATACTTTTTGATATTGTATGTGCATGGCTCCACAGTTAAAAGAGAATTTCTCTATTATAATAAAAGTAGTTACTAAATATTTCTTGTCCTTTTCATTATCTTTTCTTTGGTATTACTTGCATAGTAATTTTGATTATTGAAATTTATTTATTTATTTATTTTTTTTTTTGAGGCGGCTAATTAGTCTACTTCCTGGCAAATGTATACATTGTACCTTCGAATGCCAAATAAATATATGTATTATTATTGTTAATTTCATTGGCAAAATATAATTTCATATGTTGACTTGAAATTTAAATGTCTGTTGATCCAATTCATCTATTTTAATGAGCTTTTTAAGGGTTAGATTGAATTTATCTTTTCAATTTTCAATTCAATTCAATTCAACAAAACATTTATTTTCTTCCAAAGGCACTTGAAAATACAAAATTGCAAATGCAAAAATTGGAAGAAGGCCAGGATCCGAGAAGTTGTTTGCAAAAACAAACATCTTGTGTTTGGCAGGCCTGAAAAAAAGGAAGAAAAAGCAGCTCGATATATAACAGCACGACGAATTTCAACCACAGAAAAATTTATTATTTTGAGATTATGTGTTTTTTCAGTTTATTAGAAAAATCTCTGGCAGAGACAGCATTGGTAATTGAGAATGGTAGATTGTTCCAAATAGAGGGCCCGTATATCTAACATTGACAGACAGTGTATCTTTAAAATCTTAATTTATCGTTTTTGTGCCAAGTGCTACCATTCATTGTATTATTTTCAATTTTCGTTACTAAGGCTTGAGATTGCCTTGTGAGGCACTTCTGCGTAAAATACTGAATTTTAAAAAATCCTCAGATTGCATTACATCGCTATAGAGGCCAGCTATAAAAAAGAATATGTTGTAATTTTGATTGGTGTAAATTGAAAGTTCAACTTATGTTTTTGTGTTTTAAATTTTGCATGGTTATGTACTGTGCTGTTACACAATTAAGAAGATAGAGTGAGTGTACTATGAGAGACATTGAACTTGAGTTGATAGTAATGAACAAATTCCTGGAATATGCTGGAGTTGAACCAAGGACCTTTTGCCTAGAAGCCTCACAGCTAGGCTTAGCCAACTTTCACAATTTCATAATTAAAGTAAACAATGATATACCTGTAATGCTTTATTTCTCCACATGAACCCTCCCCATTATTATTTCTTGAATCAATCCCTCTAAATCTATCCAGATTTCTGATTTTCCCCTTCAATTTTCCCCAGACTCTTCCCCTGAATCTTCCTCCTGCCCTTTATCATTTTTCTTCAATTCTCCGATTTTTTCTCTGAAGGCAGCTTCTGAATTCTCTTAGATTTGCACCGATTTTAACTGTCAGTTTTAATTTATTTCAGTTTCCACCTCAACTTCAAAAACTGACGAAAAACTTGCGAACTTTGGACCTATCTAAAAATAAGCTTACTGTAGTGCCGTCTTCTATTGGAAGTTTTGAACATTTGAAATATTTAACAATCAATCACAATCGACTTGGTAAGTTGTATATCATTAAGTTATTATCCATTTAACTTATTATTGTATAATTAAATAATTTAAAATTTTTGTTGGGCAAATGTATAGCTGGTTTTAAATTTAGGCAAATTTATTTGCGCGAATCGAAAGCGTAGGTTCGCTTCCTGAGCTCTGATTGGTTGCTTTGCAAAAAGTAGTTGAGGTGAATGCGTATGTGCGTGAACTGACACTTTCGATTCGCATGAATAAATTCACTTAGTGTAAAACCAGCTTAAAGGTAGGGAGTTATCTAGTATCTCAGCGTAATTTGTGCTGAATTTAGTATAGCTCCGGAGGGAGGTACTTAGTAGTAGTCACTTTCTTCCTAAATCCTTCAAAAGAATACACAGAGGTTCCATTTTTTGAGTCCTTGTCTGATAGATCTTATGACCAAACCTTGAGTGAGGGGTCTCGCTCCCCCTGTACTTTCCAAATCAAATAATTTTTTAGATTGTTTTCATTGTTACTTTAATTATATTTTTTTTGTCAATATTTTATCATTGTTGATAGTTTTTGATTATTATTACAAATATTTTAATAATATATTTATTGTCAATACTAAAAGTATTAGTATGTTTAGTCTGCAAAGAGGACCAAGTATTATAATGTATTAAATTTATGAGGTAATGTAGGTTCATATCGCCCTCTATAGATGCAAGCTGGTGAAGAACATTGACATTGACACTACAAGGTCCCTGCATACATCAAACCTGCATATAGTAAAATTTAATAGTTCGGTGCTCAAAGTACACAGTTGATATAGATTATTATGTTGTTTAGTGTACCAAATAATTTTCCCCATTTCTGAGTCATCAATTGTGGTTGATGTAGTGATTATTTTTAATAGGCTCTCTGCCTTTTTGTCAGGTGTTCAAATCTACTGTAAAGTTCAACTCACTGTCTCCTTTCAAAAGTGTTAAGTCAGGCTCTGGAAGAAAAAATATGTTTGATGTGTTGTAGAAAAAAAAATGTTGGATGTGTTGTAGAACCCCAGTTTTTGAATATTCAAAAATCTGATTTTAATGGCAACCTGGTAGAATGTATTTTATGTTGAATGATTTAATTAGTGCTATTAAATCATAAATGACTTGGAATAATATATTAATAATAACCTAATAACACTGCCCGCCAAACACGGAGATCTCCGTGTTTGGTACCGCAACGCTTGACCGCCAAACACGGAGATCTCCATGTTTCAGGTTTTTTAACGGAATCCGATAGATGGGGTAATTAACGACATGTACTAGCAATTTGAACACTATATTCAGTTGGACTGTAAGTCTTTCACTATTTGTTTGTTTACATTAGCCTTGAGCAGTATTGATTTACTTTTCATGAAATTGTGTTTTAAATCTCAGCTTCGTTGTGCAAAATTGCATAAATCTCAAAAGTGAGTCATTTTCATTTTACTGTTACGGGTAACAGATTGTGATTAGAATAAAGTGTTTGGTACCATTGTAAAGCTAAAATGTTTATAGGTATTTTGGTATTCACTGCATGTCAATCTGATCACATACTGTACGCACTCTCAACAAGCTTTCGAAAAGTGTTCAAATTTACTAAAAAGTCTGGCGGTGGCTGATACTATTTTTTCAAACCCCTGGCGGTCAGAGTGTTAATTAAAGTATAATGTTAACTCAATTGAACGTAATTTGTTTTAAGCATTTCAAATTGGAAGAATGAAAAACTCTTTCCAGAACTAAAGGAAACTCAAATAGTATGTGATCATCTGCCAACTTCTTTATCAGTTATATAGGCCTCTCTGTATTAATCCCACCCCTCACCAAAAAAATTTCCCCTTCACAAGTCTTTCCCATCCTACTAGCATCTCATTTTGTTATGTTTTTTGATGACATTTAAAAATATCTTTCTACTGATAATTACCCTTGCTCTTTACATAATTAAAGGTAATTGCTTGCTTCCTTAAATTGTTCTCTTTTTGCTTAGGGTCCTCCCTCTAGCCTAGATATTACTGGTTTTCTTATAATTTTTTGTGTTTATCCATGTCATCGTGGAGTTCTGATCTGATATGTAGAAGGTCACAAAGGTCAAAATCAATTTCATCAATTTTGTTTCTTTCTCCCAGGTCGCTTGAAGCCGATAGGGACAGGCTGCGCCTAAAATTGATAGAATATTTCATTACTCCAAAAGCATTTAATCATCTTAGTGTTTTTTTTTTTTGGTTGCTATTTTTATTTGGTAGGGTGGGAGGGGGGTTGAGGTTAAATAATTTCAAATTGTGAACAAGTTTTTCATGCGTGCATTGTAAAACTTTTCAATTGCACCCTCTATTTGTTAACCATAATCCATGTATCATGTTATTAATTTGTAGCATACAGTAATGCCACTCTACTGTACATGTCTCATTTCATAGCTGCTGATATATCATTACCAACATTATTTTTATCTGCACCTATCAAGAAAGGTAGAAAGATGTTTAGCGGATGACAATGAAAGGTGGAAGGATTTAGAAGAATGAAAGAGGAATCAAGGGAAAGAAGATTCACGAGAGTGAGGAATGTAACAATAGAGAAAGAAGAATAGGGATAGAAAAATGTACCCAGTATCAGTGGGAATTGGGAATAAGTTTAGCAGGATGAGAATTTTTAAGGGGAAGTGAAACAATGGGAAAGAAAAAGATGTCAATATTATATAGAAGAGAATCAATGGTAAGAAATAAGATGGTATTAGGATGCCCATCAATGGAAAAAGAGAGAGAGTACAGTACATATCAGTGGAGTTATCACTGGGAATGGAATGGATATTCAGTATCATCAGTTGGATCAGAGATGGATGTCAATTAGAATGGAGGGTATCAATGGAAAAAAAATGGATTTCCAATTAATTAATATGTGTTAATTGAAAATGAATTGTAATTATGTGAAATATGCTGTCAATATGTTGAAACTGGAATGAAATGAACAAAATATCAGGCTTAAGGAGAGGATAGGGAACTTTGGAACAAGCCCAAAGGCATAACAGGTTGTACACAGTGTTACTCTAAATTTGTTTTTACTTTCTGAACGGAACATTTTCATCTGTTTTAACTTTGAGAATGGAATCAGTGTTAAATCCCATCAAATTATCATTCTTTAATCTTACCGGCAGCCTATATTATCACTAAACCATATCCCTCAAGACATCTCCTTTATAATGTACTGCTTTTTTCCCTGTTATTCAATAACAACAGAAATTCTAGCTAATGTGCATTTTCAAAATATGAATTTTATATTTTCCTTTCAATCTACTAACACATTAACAAATTTTACAATTATACCGATACTATCGGTATAATTGTAAAATTTGTTAATGTGTTAGTAGATTGAAAGGAAAATATAAAATTCATATTTTGAAAATGCACATTAGCTAGAATTTCTGTTGTTATTGAATAACAGGGAAAAAAGCAGTACATTATAAAGGAGATGTCTTGAGGGATATGGTTTAGTGATAATATAGGCTGCCGGTAAGATTAAAGAATGATAATTTGATGGGATTTAACACTGATTCCATTCTCAAAGTTAAAACAGATGAAAATGTTCCGTTCAGAAAGTAAAAACAAATTTAGAGTAACACTGTGTACAACCTGTTATGCCTTTGGGCTTGTTCCAAAGTTCCCTATCCTCTCCTTAAGCCTGATATTTTGTTCATTTCATTCCAGTTTCAACATATTGACAGCATATTTCACATAATTACAATTTTTGATAAGAAAATAGAGCCCTGTAGTGGTTACCAGAGATGCCTAAACAAGGGTAAAATGTTCCTGACAGAGGATCAGAAGTCCCTGACAAGAGGTCAAAAATCCCCTACAGGACACCTCTTGGCCCAACCTACCATCAAGATTCCTGAGAGGAGAGACAAACCTCCATTCCCATTTGGTTGGAGCAGATTTTAAGAATAGGTACCACTAGATGCCCAGAAATGATGTGGTCTCATTCTGTAAACATGCTTTTTCTAAGCAGTGTTTCATAACAAAATGGCCCTGATGGAAGGCTAAAAGTTCACTGACAAGGGGTCCTGTGCTTCCCTGGGTCCCTGCTGGTACCAGTACTGAAGTTATGTCCAACTTCTATTTGTTTCAAACTATTTGTTTGAAAGATGATATGAAGCAAGAATACAAAATCAGACAAGTCTAATCAAACATATGTTGAAGTTGACAGACAAAAATCTGATGATGTAGACTCAGATGTTTCCAAAGAAGACATACAATACATTCCCAAAGGGGTCTATGGGTTATTTCTAAAGAGATCATGTTTCCTAAGGGGTCCACAATGGGTTGTTTAAATGTGGGGTGAGTGTGGTCCATATGGTAAAATTGTAAAGGAAGTTAAACTTCAAGTTTCATAAATGTCATAAAAATGATACAATGACATCAATGTGCGTATCAGCTGGTATTGGCACTGGAAAACCATCAGGAATACATGTCATAGCCATTGGCATGATGCCCGCATTCAAGGATTTAATTGACTGCTGAGGTGGAAATGAAGCTAATATATCAAGTGTTGTCTTCTTAAAGTAGTGTCCTTCTGTTTATGTAATACATTTCAACTTGTCAAGTTAAACAGTAACCAATGTCATTAAATTTGACATCAGTCTAATTGTTCCTTTCAATGTCACTAATGTAGGCTAATGACATTTTCATATTTTATATGCTTTATATAATATCGAATGCATGATTTCTTTTACTCAAATTTCCTTGAAGTATATCACACCTTTTTACCTGCAAACTCAATTAGACAATAAATACTGTAAATAGATCATGCCACAAAGTCATCCAGCATTAATGCTGAAAATTATTGGTAAAACTTCACAAAAATGTTATTTAAAAATATTACCTGGATTAGATTTTTAATTTTTAAACCATGTAGAATTGTTAAATTAAAGTCTAAAAATTTGTCCCTGGTACACCTCTAGCTTGAGGAGGCTAATGCTAACGGTAAAGGATTTTTATGATCTTTCAGTGAAATTTCATTGTTTCTTTGGTAGTGGTAGGCATCTTATACAGAAACATGTTCCGTTTTGTCTACCAGACTCTACCCTTGGACACTACATCAGGTGCTAGGCAACTAGCGGATTTTAGCTGTAATATTTTCATTGGTTGAAAGTTTTCTCCTACAATCACGGATCTGCCTTCGTGGCAATACATCTGACAGGATTAATGAGTACTGTAGATTCACATTAAATTATATAAAATGTGAACAATCACCCATGATGATTATCTGTTGTAGAAGGGAACCTGCGGGGTCACATTTAATTATGACCTAACGTGTGGGACTGCTTCTTAATACTGTACCTTCATAAATTCTTGCATTGTTGCAATACACAGTACAGTAGTGCAGTATTTATAGCTGAGAGTGTTCCCACCAATTAAGCCATACCAATCCTATGAGCCTCACCTTCACAACTGCAATCCCAGCAGTGAGATTTTTATAGTTTTGGTCGCAAGAGTCCATCTAACATTTCAAAATGTGCCCATGGTAAATTGGTATAGAGTAATGTGGGATTAATGTACAGATTCGCATTAAATTACACTTTTTTTTTATGTACATATTTTATAAAAACAATGAGGCAGAAATCGCTTCAAAATGAAGAACAAAATAAGAACAAATTGAGGCTGAGGTGAAATGTCAAATGAGGTGTTTATTTTTTTTAAAATATAAATAGAAAAACCAACAAATCTTATCTATTTGCAGTAGGCGTACTACTTTATGTAATTACCCTCTAAAATATAGTACAGTATACTGCTATAATAATAATTTTGTATGTTTGAAAAGAACATTTGAAAATTTTGAGCCTGAAATTGGCGAAAATATAAGAACACTGAGCCTGGGCAAAATTTTACTGGTTCTTATAA